>NC_053425.1:97012361-97068798 GCF_007990345.1 Gossypium hirsutum
CTATGGAATCTAAATTAGTGGTCTTTAACTAGTAATTAGACCATTGGCTGTTTAAGTGGACATTTATGGACATTATAATGTTTTAATGTTTAAGTAAAGGGTAAATAGGTAATTATTAAAATAAGTCAAAATTAAAGAAAAGAAAATGGCTGTCATCTTTTTCATTCTATCTTTCCATAACTGAAATAGCAATTTTTGAAGAAGGGAACTTCGGTTTTTCATTTTGCTACATGCACGGTATGTTTTAAATTCCGTTTTTAATGATTTCTATGTTTTTGAGATTATTGCAGCTTAATCTAGCAAGCTCAGTGACTAATTTACTAAAATTTAAAGGTTTAGGGTTTTTCCATTGATGAATCTATGTGTATTTTGATGTTTGATGATAGAAAATGTATGCTTGTTGTTAGATAAACAACATTTGTAAAGTGATTTTTGACAAAATTGTCATTTAGGGATTTAATTGAGAAATGTTGAAATTTTGTGGTTAAATTATGAAGTAAGTGAAAAATATGGGCTACTAGAGACTTAATTGAAATTCGTCTAGCATGGGTATAGATTGAATTGCATGAATTTGTATTTTTATGAGATAAGGACTAAATTGTAAAAATGTTGAAATATTAGGTGCAAAAGTGTAAAGTTGCTATAATGTGTATTTTGGACTAAATTTTATTGATTAATGATTAAATAAGCTAAATTTGATATTATATAGATCAAGAAAAGTGAAATTCTGATTTAGATTAAGGGAGAAACAAGGTGTTGGATTAGTTTGATCTACTTTGTCGTTTTTACATTCGATGTAAGTTCATATGTTATAAGCATTGTTATATTTATGTTTTAAATGTTTTAATATTGCATAAATTGTGAATACGATTTTATTTATGTTTTAAATGCTTTAATATTGTATAAATTGTGAAGACAATTTTGCAGACATATTCGACAACGATTCGACAAATGTGAAATCCTGGTTGAACCTTAGGAATAGATTAGGATGCAAATGACATGTCATTAGGGATTATGTAATTTGGGTGCTGGTCCGTACGTCCTTTCGGAGGCTGAGTTATCCGGCATGTGTTGCGGATACTCGTCAGCTTGTGTGAGCGGCATTGTGTAGCTTCATCATGACCGTCAGCTTGTGTGAGCAGACCCGTTGATAGCCGAGAGTGAGCATTATATGATATGAGATTGAGATATCTTCAGCTATAGTGAAATCAAAGCTAGCTCGGATTTGGGAATTGTCGGAGTTGTATGTTCTTATTTGAATTTATGGTTTGCTACCGGTTAATTGTCCCTTTTATTTGTCTAGGATGTGTGTTTTGTATGCTTACAAATTTTATCTGTTTATGTCATGTAATATATGTTAAATGTTATATTCAATGTTCCAGTCTATATGTGAACAGTGCATGTGTGAAAGTATTGTGTCTTAATGTTGTCATTTGAATGTGGAATTAGCTAAAAAGGACTTGTTTGAAAAACTTTGAAAATGTGATAGGTGAATGTTCAGTGATTAATTTTGTAATTACTAAGTATAGGATTTGCATGTCTATTTTACCACTTTATTTAAGTGTACGGTAGTGGGTTGGTTTAATGCATCATGTGCTATAATAATAATAATTATAACTTAATTGTGGTATAAAATAATATATGTTATTTTATAACATAAAATGTGGTGATAAAACAAAGTGGAGCTTATTTTTTTCTATCACTTAGCCGAACTAAAGAAAATAAAAAGAAGAAGTGAAGCTCTTGCATATTCGGTCATTAAGGGAGATAAATTCAAGGTAAGTTCATGGTAGTTTGGTTGAAAATTCATGTTTTTGAGTTCCTCTCTTGGTTCTACTTTAAACCCATGAATTAATTTGTTAAATGTTGGTTAATTGTGCATTCGTATAATAGGAATTGCAAAAATTTTGTATTTGATTATAGAAACTGATGAATGAAGTTTGATGGACTAATGTTAAATCCATGTGATTGTAATTTATAAGTTTAATTTGAATTTGACTATTGTGGCTCAATTGCTGGAATGGGCATTCGCTATAGTTTGAAATGCAAAGAATTTTGATGTTGGATGTTTTAAATGATTTAGATAGTTATAAATTAAGTTTGAAGCTTGGTAAATTGAATAATTGTGGCTTAATTTTTAATGGCAATTGGCTATTATGGTGAAATGCAAAGTTAATATTTAGTTGCTAGTATTTATATGTGTGTTAGCCGAATTTGAACTTGAATAATGATTGAGCAAATGTTTAGTATTAAAATGTTAGATCGATTGAAATTGAATCATGAATGTGAAATGAGAAGCATAGGTGAAGATGTCATATGTGTATGTGTGTATTCGGTCATGGTGAAGGTTATATGATTATGTGAAATACCATTTAGATATGAATGACGAAAGTAACTGTGGTTATGAAATAGTACAATGGCTGAATTCGGTTGAATTAAAGTTGACACTGAAGTATTTAAATGCCTATGTCATATATGTGAGTAAGGGTAAAACCATCGTAAATTAACGATAAGGGTGGGCTATGTTGGAACCATCTTATAATTGCTAATTTGAATAGTTGTGTGTGAATCATTGAGCATGATGTATTGTATTGAGATTATGCTTAAGTGAAATTATAGATATGTGATGAAATTGATTGGTGATATATATGTTTAAATATATGAATGCAAAGAGTTGTGAAAGAGTAAATTTGTAGTAAATCTGCTTGGGACAGCAACAGTAACGTGATTTGGGAAATCACCATAAATTGTGGGAGTTGAGTTAGAAGCTGAATAAATTATGTAATTAAAGCTTAATGGGTCTAGCTTCAAATGAAATCAGCGAGAACATATTTTGAATTCTGTACAATGAGAAATTTGATTCGTAGTAAAAAGTGGTCAGATTAGTCAACAGTGAACAAGGGAAACTTTAAGAAAATCTGGTATTGATTGGCCAAACCAAAATTCTGAAATTTTATGGATAGAAAATATATGAGTCTATTTTCAGGGAAATTAACGGAAATTGATTTGGAGTTTGTAGCTCCATTTAAAATAATTTAGTGACTGCTGCTCAGGAAGACAACTTGTAGTGAATTTGTGATTATGTGGTAACATTGATAAAAATTGTTAATTAGTTGCTTATTGTTTTCTTATAAACTTACTATGATCTATATGTGTGAAAGTCGAATATATATATTATATTTTGAAGTAATACTTGAATAGTCGAATAATGACTAGTTTAAACTTGTTGAATTTAAGCTCAAGAGCATAGAGGAGCAAATTCGGATAAGGGGAAAGCTAAAGTAGTTGAATAGCTGACCCGTAGTTGTTCAGAAATACTCGAGGTAAGATTTAAGTATTTAAACATAAGTTATTTTTGAATGAATCATGATATGTCACGAGAATTTAGCCATACCTTTAGCATAAATACATATATATATACATGTATAAAGCCGAATGGTATGCATGAAAGTGAAATAAGGAAATTTGTTATGATCATATTGCCGTAAGTTATATTCATGAGATGGAAGATATGTAATGGTAAATTAAGAAGCAATAGTGTGATAGTTATTAAGTGATTATACGTGAATGAAGTCTAAGTGGACTAATGTGATTAACTTGTGTGAAATGCATAAATACAAGAAGTGTATATGTTATGATTTTGTGAAATTTATATTCGAGTTATTATTCGGGCCTATCGCTCAGCAAGCTTTTAGCTGGTGAAATTGTTTCGGGCCATGAGCCTAGCAGGCATAATGCCAGTGAATGAGTTTTAGTGATAAATTCAGGTTTATACCTAGCAGGCCTCGTGCTGGTGATAAGTTCAGGTTTATACCTAGCAGGCTAATTGCCGATGAAATAATAAAAGTCTATGAATATGAGATTTATGCTATACGGCATCTAGATTCATTCGATAGATTAAATTGTCCAGGTACGTATAATTGTTTATGCATATGAGGATAATGTGAATTAAATTATGAAGTGAAACGAGAAGTATATGAAATGTGGTTGTGTATATTTATATTCGGCCGTTTTGAATTTAGTACATGAAAGTATATGTTATATATATGATTATGATCATTGAAATTATATGTGAATGCAGTGATCTGAATTAATTTTATAAAGTCGAATCAAAGAATTACTTCGAGTCATTTAGATGGTGTGTTTATTTAATTCGAACTTTGAAGAAATGATAAGTCAATGATGGATTTAATGTGGCTATGTATATTCAGCTAATTAATGTTGCATTTCGAATATGTTATATGAGAATAATGTGCATAAATAAGTTTTGTTGTTTAAAATACTTAAGACTTACTAAGCTTAATTGCTTACTGTGATGTTTTATGTTTGTCCTATTTTATAGATCTTGTTTGAAAGATACGAGCTCGGGGATTTCAAGTCCAAAGTCATCCACACTATCGTCACTGTTTTGGTACTTTTTGATAGTTTATATTTTGAAAGATGGCATGTATAGGCTTAGTGCTCTTTTGAAACAAGTTATAATTTGAAATTGTAAATATTCTAGCCATACGAAAATGGTTTGCTTAATTCCTAAACATGAGTATATGGTTCAATGGACTTATGTGTCGATTATTTTGAAATTTATTAGTTATTTTAATTTGGTTAAAATTCGTTCATGGTTGAAAGATCAAAGAAACTATATTTTATGCATGATTGATTATGAATGGTTAGTCTGATCTGTCTTCTGATAGGTAATACCTTGTGAATCTATTCGGGCAACGGATGAGGGTCATAGGGTGTTACAATATGCACTTGATATGAAATTGAAAGATAAATAATTATACTTGTGTGACTTGAGGATGATGGTATAGAACTGGCATGAATTAAGCTTGGTTGAGATTGACTTGAATGTTTATATGTGCCATGTTTTTGTGCCAATTTGGTTGGTATAGGTGTGTACAAATTTGGGTGGAAATATGGCTTGGTAAATAGCCTATTTTTGTCCACACAGGCAGAGACATGAGTGTGTGTCTTAGCTGTGTATGTCACACGGTCAGGTTACACAGCCGTGTGTCCCTTGGTGTTGAAGTAAAAATCAATTTAGTATGCTCCACACAATCCAGCAGACAGGTGTGTGACTTGGCCGTGTGGCATAAGTCAGTATACCCTATAGGATTGGGACGGCCTAGCACAAGGCCTGGCATATGGGTGTGTGTGGCCATTTCGAAGGGCACACGGACTGGTCACACGAGCGTGTGGTTGGTCGTGTGACCCAAGTCAGAGAGTTACACAGGGTTGGGCACGGGTTGGGACATGACCATGTGATTCCATTTCGAATGTCCACACGGCCTATGACACGGGCGTGTCTTTGGCCGCATGAGACACATGGCCAGGCCACACAGGCCTGTGTCCACAGTATTTTGAAAAATTTTCTAAGTTTTCTAAAATTTTCTTGAGTTATTGGTTTTGCCCTGAACAACTTTGAATGCATGTTTGGGGCCTTGTAGGCTCGTATTAGGGACAATGTGAATGATGTTGAATGATAATTACATGAAATTTGAAAATATATGCGAACTGTATGTTTAGTTGTATAATATGTTCGGTAATGCTCCGTAACCCTATTATTGCGTTGATTACGGGTGAGGGGTGTTTCATTTATTAGTATCAGAGCTACGGTTTAGTCTATTCTAGGACTAACGTAGCGTATGTGAGAGTCTAGCTATACATGCCATATATAACTTTTGATAGTGTGGTATCTCCTGACAATATTAAATCATGTTTTCATATGGTAAATGGATCCCAATCGAGCTATAGTTGATGATGTTGAAAGTAATGCGCTAGCCTCCGTTCATGGATTAACTCAATCGGAGTTGAGACCTATATTGGTTAGTCAGGGAGGAGAGGCTAAGGAAGCCTTCTTTCAAATGACGAATGAGTGGTTCACAGAGCTTTTTTGAATAAATACAACTGCTCAGCAACCTCTACCCCCACCTAATCCCCAACCAGTTCCTGTAGTTCCTTAAGGTTTGGAACCTCTATGATTGAATAAGCTGCCTGTTGATAAAACCTAAAGATACGGGGCTGAATAAATCAGAGCTACTGTTGATGATGACCCTAAGAGAGCCAAGTTATGGCTTGAGAATACTATTAGAGTATTTGATGTACTATCCTTCACACTAGCTGAATGTGTAAAATGTGTCGTATCACTTTTGAGGGACACTGCGTATCAATGGAGGAATACTTTAGTATATATGGTACTGGGAGAATGGGTCACTTGGGAATTCTTTCAAACTAAATTCAGAAGAAATACATCAGCCAATGGTTTATTGATCAGAAGCAAAAGAGTTTCTAGAGCTAAAATAGGACCGAATGTCTGTAACTAAGTATGAAAGAGAGTTTGTGAGACTCAGTAATATGCTCAAGAATGTGTTTCAACTAAAGCAATTATGTGTAAAAGATTTGAAGATAGGTTGAATGAAGATATCAAATTGCTAGTTGGGATTCTAGAGTTGAGAGAATTTGTGGTACTAGTTGACCGAGCTTGCAAAGCCGAAGAACTTGGCAAAGAAAAGAGTAAAACTGATTTCGAGGCTAGAGATTCAAGAAAAAGATCGATGAATAAACCCTATCAATCTTCGTCAAAAAAATCACGAGATTTGTATAGTCGTCTGAATGCTTCAGTGGGATATGCTAACAGAGATCGTGGAAAGCAATATACGAGTTCTAAAGCTTAGGCTACCTTGGTGTCAAGTGTTAGGAGTGCGAGAAACAATAAACCCGAGTGTTAACAGTGTGGACAATGAAATTTTTGAGATTGTTGGATGAATACTAAAACTTATTTTAAATGTGGTTCGTTAGATCACTTTATCTGAGATTGCCTTGATTTAGCCGAGAAAGATAAATTTTAGAATGCAAGATCGAGTAACATAGTTGCTAAAGGGAGACCACCTAGAAAAGCGAGTAATATGACTAGTAGCAAAAAAGCAACAAATGACCCCGCTATGAATCCAAGGCTAAAACACCTGCAAGAGCTTACACTATTCGCGCTCGCAAAGATGCGCCATCACCAGATGTTATCACCGGTACATTTTCTCTCTATGACACTGATGTAATTGTCTTGATAGATCCTGGATTGACTCATTCATATATCTGTATGAACTTAGTGTCTAGTAAGAGTTTACATATTGAGTGTGATTAAAGTATTGAACCTGTAACACCCCAAACCCGGCCTGGAAGTTTGGCTCGAACTTGGCGTGTCACATTGAAGTGTTTTTCGAAAACCATGTTTCCATTAAAAACCCTTCTTAATAATTAAAAACTTATACCCTTTTTAAACCTTGTTAGAAAACCTCAGCTGAATAAAATTCTTAACAACTTTGTAAAAATCTTGGTAGTTGCGGAAACTTACTTTAAAAACAATTGCGGTTACGTGATGTTTTGAATAACAGTAGTTGCTTTGGAAAATCGTGTTCTAATACTAGCAATTATAAGAACAATAAATAAAATTTCAAATTTGAAATCCAGAAAATTACAACGGCTTTACTACAACCCACATAAAATAATTTAAAGGTAATAATCAAAACTGTAACATAAATAGTGTGTGTGGCTTCCTCCGAGCCCCTAGCAACCCCGATCCATCTAAGGCTAGAAATTACCTGAAAGGTTAATAAACGGGGTGAGTTTACGAAAACTCAATGTGAAATCCCCTACTATAAAAAGGAACAGTCAGTCATCTAAAAGAATTAAAAGTCTGGCCCAGCCTTACTTACAATTTCAGTACCAATCGGGTCTTAGCCATTACAACAGACAGTACCAGATGGACCTTAGCCCATTATAGAATAAGAAACATTATCAGAATTGGAACCAAAATGAGAATCAGAATCAGAATTAGTAACAGAATCAGAATCAGAATCAATATTAGTAACAGAATCAAAACCAGAATCAAAATTAGGTGACAGAATCAGAATCAGAATGTGAATGCAATCCCAACCCAATCCAGCCGTATACACCCCCGTACCAACCTTACGCCATGTGGGGAGACAACTCGACCCACCCATCCGCTACACACCACAGAATTTGCAGCATGGCTGCCAGAATAGATATCGTGACAGAGTCACCAGATACAGACATTGTGGCAGAGCCACCAGAATTAGATAATGTGGCAAACCCACCTAACAGAATACGTGGCACAAAGCCATAGATAACTGTAATAACTTCGGCACATAGCCATCAGTGACGGTAATATAACTGGCGCACAGCCTTCGGTAAATATGATCGACACAGAGTCGTCAACAAATATGTTAGGCACATAGCTACAGGTAAATACGTTTGACACGAAGCCATAGTCAAGATGGCACAAAGCCATATTTAGGTTGGCACAGAGCCATTAATAACGGGTCTATAATCGGCACGAAGCCCACAACAACGACACACAGCCTTCTGTAGCGTGATCGGCACTTAGCCATCGATCGATCAACAGATATTGTGACAGAGTCACCAAATACAGATATTGTGGCAGAGCCACCAGAACAGATATTTGTGGCATAGCCACCAGAACGCTTCCTCCGTACAAAATCCCAACCCATGCAACATGTTATGTATGCAGAATGTCATGCCCATATTTGAATCAAACAATCACAGTCAAGTCATTCATATCACCAACATATATTCACAATCAAATCCGTCAAACGCACAGTCCAAGTCAGTCACTTGCCCACAAGGGCAAAACAGTCATTTAACACCCTAGGGGCAAAATGGTAATTTTAACCCACAAGGGTATCTCGGTAATTCTACCCTACATGGGTATTTTGGTATTTCTACCCTACAAGGGTATTTCGATAATTCTACCCTACAGGGGTATTTCGGTAATTCTATCCTATAAGGGTATTTTAGTAATTCTTCCCTATAGGGGTATTTCAGTAATTTCACAATCGAGGGTAAAACGGTAATTCTATAAATCGAGGGTAAAATGATAATTTTGTAAACTGAGGGTAAACCAGTAATTCTGTAAATCAAGGGTAAAACGGTAATTTTACAAATCAAGGGTAAAACAGTAATTCTGTAAATCGAGGGTAAAACAGTAATTCTGTAAATCGGGAGTACTTTGGTAATTTTACAAGTCGAGGGCATTTCAATAATTGGCAAACTAAAGTATTCTAAACATGGATAACAATACGAATAGGCTTAAAGCCTATTCTCGGCCCAAATGGGCCCACACGCTCGTGTGGCCCTTTTAGCCCAAACCTAGCCACAGATATGCGATTCACCTAGCCTAGTCCAATATTTACTACACAATCAAACAACTTATCCAATTGGGCCCGTAGGGCCATTGGGCCCACATGGCCCCTTTCGGCCCATCGCGGCCCGAAGTAGCCATCCAACAACAAGAGTAGTGATAAATACACACCTGATTGGAGACTGGAGTTAATCCACGCTCCGAGCACTCTTAGCCGATGCCCAGCCCAAACGAGCACGCCATAAAGCGAAAGGGATCAGCCAAGAAAGGTACCTTTACTCTCCTCATGGTTCTCTCTATTTAAAGCCAGCTTCCCATCCACTCTTATGTTAGCTTCCCGATATGGGATCCCTCCAACATCAGAGTTTAAATTCAACACCAACTCTTGCCGCCCCCTGTTAGCAAAATAAATGCTCTTTGCTTGCCATGGGATTCGAACCCATGCCTCCCCTCAAATGCTCCACACGCCACTTGCCACTAAGCCATAAGGTTTTTTTGTGTCACAATTTCTCCAACAATATTCTTAATGCCTACCTACTACACCCAGGGTTTGATTCACCTTAAACCAAATTTTTTGCTAGAGTCCAGGTTTAAACCCAGGACTTCTCCAACACTTCTCAACACACTTAACCACTAAAACAAGCATTCATTAACGAAATTTGCATGCACAACAGAATATTATAAGCTGCCTTCAACCGCTCCCATGCTCAAGACCCAAAACTTCTAAGCCCAAATTCAGGGTGTTACAGAACCCCTTAGGCAAATATGTCCTAGTTGATAAAGTTTGCAAGAACTGTCCTTTAATGACTTGGGGTTACTATTTTTCAGAAAATTTGATGTTATTACTGTTTGATGAATTTGATGTAATTCTGGTATGGATTGGTTGATATTGCATGATGCTGTTGTGAATTGTATACGAAAGACTATTGAATTGAAATGTCAGAATAGTGAAATCCTTCGAATTGAATCAGATGAGTCTAGTGGATTACCTATTGTGATATCGTCAATGTTAGCTTAGAGATATGTGAGGAAAGGTTGCAAAGCTTATCTTGCTTATGTACTGGATACAAAAGTGTCTGAATCGAAGATTGAATCAATATCAGTGGTATGTGAATATCCGGATGTGTTTCCAGAAGAGTTGCCTGGGTTGCCACTGATTAGAAAAGTTGAGTTTGCTATTGAATTAGTACCGGGAACATCACCAATATCTATAGCTCCGTACAAAATGGCTCCGACAGGATTGAAAGAATTGAAAGCTCAGTTGCAAGAGATAATAGATAGAGGTTTGGCAGGACCTAGTTTTTCGCCCTGAGGTGCTCTAGTGTTGTTCGTAAAGAAGAAAGACAGATCGATGAGACTTTGAATTGATTATCATCAGCTCAACAAGGTTACGATAAAGAATAAATGTCCTTTACCGAGAATTGACGATTTATTTGATCAGTTGAAAAGAGCAACAATATTTTCATAGATTGATCTGAGATTTGGCTATTATCAATTGCGAGTTAAAGATTTAGATGTTCTGAAAATTGCATTCGAAACAAGGTACAGGCATTATGAATTTCTTGTCATGCCTTTTGAAATAACTAATGCTCCTGAAATGTTTATGGATTTCATGAATCGGATTTTTAGACCATATTTAGATAGATTTGTAGTTGTATTCATTGATGACATTCTGATCTATTCTCAAGATGAATCTAAGCATGCTGAACATTTGAGACTTGTGCTACAAACAATGAGAGACAAGCAACTATTCTCTAAATTCAGCAAATGCAAGTTTTGGCTATAAGAGGTAGGATTTTTGGGGCATGTTGTTTTCGCAGAAGGGATAGAGTTGATTCAAGCAAAATTTCAACAGTTGTTGATTGGAAACCACCAAGAAATGTATCTGAAGTTAGAAGTTTTCTAGGACTACTTGGCTATTATTGGCATTTTGTCAAAGGATTCCAGATGATTGCTACACCGATAACTAGATTTCTACAGAAATATGTGAAATTCGAGTGGTCTGAGAAATATCAGTAGAGTTTTGAACAGTTGAAAGCATTGTTAACTGAGGAACCAGTTTTGGTTCAACCTCAGTTGGGGAAAGAGTTTGTATTTTTTAGCAATGCGTCATTGAACGGTTTGGGTTGTGTTTTGGTGCAAGAGGGTAAAGTGATAGCTTATGCCTCCAAGCAGTTGAAACCACACGAAAAGAATTATCCGATGCATAATTTAGAATTGGCTGCTATTGTTTTCTCATTGAAAATTTGGCGACATCATTTATATGTGAAAAGTGCCATATTTTTACCGATCACAAGAGCTTGAAGTATATAATGACTCAGAAAGATTTGAATTTGCGACAATGAAGATGGCTCGAGCTATTGAAAGATTATGAGTTAGTGATTGATTAACATTAGGGGAAAGTGAATGTAATTGTGAATGCATTGAGTAGAAAATATTTATTTTCTTTGCAAGCGATGAATACGGAGTTAACTTTGTCTGATGATGGTTTGATTTTGGCTGAATTAAAAGCTAGACCGTTATTTCTTTAACAAATTTGTGAAGCTCAAAAGTGTGATAATGATTTGCAAGAGTGCAATTCGAGTCAACTACTGATTCATACTATCAAATTGGATCTAATGATTATTTAGTGTTTCAAGTTATTATTTGTGTACCAAAGAATTCCAAGCTTATTCAAAAAGTTTTACACAAAGCACACAGTGGTTATTTATTTGTACATCGGGGGAGTACAAAAATGTATAATGATTTGAAACAATTGTATTGGTCGTCGGGAGTGAAATGAGACACTTTAGAGTTTGTGTCGAGATACTTAGTTTGTCAACAAGTTAAAGCCGAACATTAGGTGCCTTCAGAATTACTACAGTCGGTGATGATACCAGAGCGGAAATGGGATAGAGTTATGATGAATTTCGTATAGAGATTACCTCTGTCTCCGAAAAAGAAAGATGATGTCTAGGTTATCGTTGATCGATTGACAAAGTCTACACATTTCATTCCAGTACGTGCCAACTTTTCACTTGATAGATTAGCTGAATGGCACATCTCTGAGATCGTTAGATTGCACGGGGGTGCCAGTTTCTATTATTTCCAATAGAGACCCAAGGTTTACATCGTGATTTTGGAAGAAATTGCAAGAAGCTTTAGGTACACGGTTACATTTTAGTACTAGTTTTCATTCGTAAACCGATAGTTAGTCTGAGAGAATAATTCAGATTATTAAAGATATGCTTTGTTGTTGTGTTTTAGAGCTTGAAAACAATTAGGAAAAATATTTACCATTAGTTGAATTCGCATATAATAATAGTTTTCAATCGAGCATAAAGATGGCACTGTATGAAACTTTAAATGGTCACAAATGTCGAACTCCATTGTACTGGACCGAGCTTACTGAGAAAAAGATTGTAACACCCCGAACCCGAAACCGACACCGGAGTCGAACACGAGGTGTTAACTGGCTTTAACCCCTTACAAAATTTATTTTCCAGACATTGCCCAATCTGTGTACTAGTCGTTTTAAAAATCATATCTTGAGTTTCGTAACTCAAAAATCAGTTTCGTAATTTTTCCCCGAAACTAGACTCATGTGCCCATCTATGTATTTTTTCTAGAATTTTTGGTCGGGCCAATTAGTACAGTTTATTAGTCAAAGTCTCCCAAGTTGCAGGGGTCGACTGCACTGGCCTTTGCCCATTACGACTTGGATATCTCCCTGCACGGGGCTCCAATACTGATGCCGTTTGTTTCTATGAAAACTAGACTCAGAGAGGAATCTGTACATATATGGTATGACCCCTAATTATCTCTGGTTAATTTTTAATGAAATTCCAAAGTCGGAGCAGGGAATCCAGAAACCGTTCTGGCCCTGTCCCACAAAAATCTGATTATCTCTTAATATACTGCCCATATGATCTTTTCGTTACTTCCTCATGAAAGCAGACTCATCGAGCTTCGATTACATAATTTATTCATCAATTAATTCCACTCCTACTATTTTTAGTGATTTTTCAATCTGATGACACTGCTGCTGCCAGCATCTGTTACGAAGGTAACTAGGTCCATTTCATGCCTACCCTTGATCCAACTCAATCGAACATTCGTGCCATTTTCGCATGGCTTAAAGTTTACATGCCAAAATTCAAACACAACGTAATAGCTTATACATGCCAAAATGTTCTTCTAAGCCAACTAAGAAGAAAATACCAAAACTTGCTATCCGGTGTGATGACTTCGATGACGGCCCGACCCCGCAAAAATAGATGAGTCCAAGCAGCCTATAATGGGTGACAAGGAAACACCGGGTGAGTTTATAACTCAGTAAGTCATAAGCAATGCACTACTATACATCAATAACATTATCACAAGAGGAAACAAAATGGAATGAGACAATTTACTCCATCCATACCGAACCATACCATAGTTCCTCCAACCTATCGATTCAATTTCATACCAATTTATGTATTCACAATCCACCTACTCATCAATAGGATATTCGAGGCATTTTCATAAATCATTTTATTTTCGTTACAAACATACAACTAAACAGCCTTTCACCCATTCTATGATAAATTTTATGTACGTGACTTCAAGTATATTTGTCACATAGGTTCAACTTACCGAGCTCAACACCAAGTATAAGCATAGCACCTATTAGCCATGTACTCAAGACACTTACCCGATCCGCTGTCCGCGATCGACTCAATAGTGTCGCACACATAGTGTCCATAATGATTCACGAATGTATATTGAGCCCGCACACTCAGTGCTATATAATCAACTCGCACACTTAGTGCTACGTAATCAAATCGCACACTTAGTGCTACATAGTCAAACTCGCACACTTAGTGCCGCATGGTCAATTCGCACACTTAGTGCATCATATTCATTTCGCACACTTAGTGCAACATAGTCGAATCGCACACTTAGTGCTGTACAATTTAATCCCGCGCACTTAGCGCCAATCTCATGGTCATAAATGGTTATCCCGCATGTTTAGTGCCGAGATCAACAACTCAGTACATCTTACCTCTTTTCTTTCATTCAACAATTTCATCATCACATACGTACATGCATATATATATGTATATTTATTCATTCCATTCAGCATCAATACATACACATTATGACCATTTGAAATAATACCAACTACATGCTTAATGACTTACCTCGTGTTGGGTAAGACGGTTCCAACTCGGCTACTCGATAACCTTTTCTTTGCCTTTGCTCGATTCACCTCCTTTAACTCCTTGAGCTAAATCAATAATTTAACTAGTTTAACCACCTTGCTAAATATTTACAATCCAATTTCACATGTATATGTATGTTAGTATATTCGGCCAATAGCCTCATGCAACTACCAAAGCCGAATCAACTAAATATACTTATGAATATATATATATATCATCATCGAAATCGCCTAAGCTTAGACATCAATTTTTAATTCCAAGCAAGTTGCCGAATGCAACCTTACTAAATTTTCATGGATTCAATATACCATTACCATGGAATCAACAACCAAAAATTCATAGACAATTTAGGAAAATCACATTACAAATCTCAAATTCAAGTAAAGACCATGGCCGAAATGCATGTATACATGTACAATGTCAACTATAACATCATTTAAACACCTAATTTCATCTCATGAACACTTAATCGAGTTTTCCTAATCTAGCATATTTTCACATCTATTTGTAACATCATGTAAGTCCACATATAACTACATTTCTTAAGTCCCACATCTTAATGCCCATTATAGCCACTCCCCTAGTCTAAATCTAGCAATCGGCAACGCCACCTTTCCACTATGTTAGCCGAATACTCATTCTCTTCCTAGTCCTAAGTTCGGCACCTCCAACAAAATAGCTTAACAATTTTCAACTTTCATGCTAACATAACAAGCAACTTAACACATCCATATAACTAGCATGCTAATAGCATCAAGGTATCAACTAGCTTTTATTTTTAAACTCCTTAGCCGAATCCTAACTCTCCAACAACCCCAAATCCAACCATGGAATAGATAGAATCTAGACTCATCACCCCAAAGGTAGGGTAAGCTTCCAAAAATATCATTGAACATACCTTGGTCTAAAAGACCACCTTGGCTGAATCTTGCTTCCTCTTCTTCCTCTAGTTAGAACAATTGCAAAAGAAAGAAAATATGAACACTCCTTCTTCCCTCCTTATTAAGCATTCAAACTCCCTCATTTTTCATGCCACAACATCAAACACTCTCCCTAGGCACAAGCAATGGCCGAATTCCTTCCAAGTTCTTTTCTCCCCTTCTTTTTCTTGATTTTTCGGCTAGGAGATGGCAAGTATGACACCCATTTTTTTTTGTTCCCTTTTCTATTATTATCCCCATCATTTGTTCACCAAAGAAACATATTAAATTAGAATGAGTGGAGCATTATCACTCCTTGGCCGGCCACCATGAATTTTATGGGCAAATTGACATGCAAAGCCATGCTTCCTTAACCTATTATTAATTAATCCTTATAATTCATCTATCATCTTTCCTAACTTCGTCAACTAGGTCCTTTTTGAATGAATTCACAATCCTAATGCTAATATTAAGCATTTAATTTCTCATACATTCACTGTCACACAACAATTTATGCAATTATAACACGAAAATAAATTTTTGGCTCGGTAATGTGGTCTCGAAACCACATTCCGACCAGGGTCTAATTTGGGTTGTCACAACTCTCCCCCACATAAGAAATTTTCGTCCCCGAAAATCTTACCGGTAAATAGGTTTGGGTATCGTTCTTTCATCGAGCTCTCGGTTTCCCAGGTTGCTTCGTCGATCCCGTGTTTAAGCCACAACACCTTAACCAACGGAACCTTTTTATTTCGCAACTCTTTCACTTCACGAGTTAGGATACGAATCGGTTCTTCTTCATAGCTCATATCAGCCTGAATTTCAACCTCCGACGGACTAATTATGTGCGAAGGATCAGATCTATAGCGCCGAAGCATCGAAACATGAAAGACGTCGTGAATCTTTTCAAGTTCAGGAGGCAAAATCAATCTATATGCAACCGGCCCCACTCGTTCGGAAATTTCGTACGGCCCAATGAATCTCGGGCTCAACTTGCCTTTACGGCCAAATCTGAGTACCTTTTTCCAAGGCGAAACTTTGAGGAACACTTTATCTCCCACCTGATATTCAATGTCCTTCCGTTTCAGATCCGCATACGATTTTTGACGATCTGTGGCTACCTTCAGACTTTCACGGATTACCTTTACTTTCTGTTCGGCATCTTTAATCAAATCAACTCCGAAAATTTTACTTTCACCGAGCTCGGTCCAAAACAATGGCGTTCGGCATTTACGACCGTACAAAGCCTCGTAAGGTGCCATCTTAATACTTGATTGAAAACTATTGTTGTAAGCGAATTCAATCAAAGGTACATACCGTTCCCATGAACCACTAAACTCAAGGATGCAGCATCTCAGCATATCCTCGAGTATCTGAATTATCCGCTCGGATTGACCATCGGTTTGGGGATGAAAAGCGGTGCTAAAATACAGCTTGGTACCCAAAGCTTCTTGCAATTTCTTCCAAAATCGCGAGGTGAATCTCGGATCTCTATCCGACACGATAGAAATAGGTACTCCATGTAATCTCACAATCTGAGTAACATACAATTCGGCTAGTTTATCCAATGAAAAATCCGTACGCACGGGGATAAAGTGAGCCGACTTAGTCAGCCTATCAACAACAACCCAAATCGCCTCCTTCTTACTTGAGGACAATGGCAGTCCGGACACAAAGTCCATTGTGACTCGGTCCTATTTCCACTCGGGTATCATGATCGGCTGAAGTAATCCTGAAGGCACTTGATGTTCCGCTTTCACCTGTTGACATATTAAACATCTCGAAACAAAGTCGGAGATGTCTCGCTTCATACCATGCCACCAAAACCGACGTTTCAAGTCGTTGTACATTTTCGTGCTCCCCGGGTGAATTGACATTCGGCTACAATGGGCTTCGTTCAGTATCATCGGAATGAGTTCCGAATTCCTTGGAACGCACAAACGACTTCTAAACCTCAAACAACCATCATCATCAATCTGAAACTCCGATTCCTTGTTCGGAACACACTCAGCTCGTTTTGCAACCAATTCATCATCAACTTTCTGAGCTTCACGAATTTGATAAGTCAATAATGGTTTGGCTTTTAATTCAGCTACTAACACATTGTCAGGTAGAACAGACAAGTGTACATTCATCGCTCGCAAAGCAAACAGTGATTTCCGGCTTAAGGCGTCCGCAACCACATTAGCCTTTCCCGGGTGGTAATCAATGACAAGCTCGTAATCTTTCAACAACTCAAGCCAACGTCTTTGTCGCAGATTCAAGTCTCGTTGAGTCATCAAATATTTGAGACTTTTGTGATCCGAAAACACATGGTACTTCTCACCAAACAAATAATGTCGCCATATTTTCAATGCAAACACAATGGCGGCTAGTTCGAGATCATGGGTCGGATAATTTCTCTCGTGTGGCTTCAATTGTCTCGACGCATAGGCCACAACTCGACCTTCTTGCATCAATACGCAACCCAACCCAAGTAGGGATGCGTCACTATAAATGACAAACTCTTTACCCGATTCGGGTTGCACCAAAATTGGAGCTTCAGTCAGATGAGTTTTCAGTTGATCGAAGCTTTTCTGACATTTCTCCGTCCATTCGAACTTAACATCCTTCTGAAGTAGCTTCGTCATTGGTGTGGCTATCATCGAGAAACCTTTGACAAATCGTCGGTAATAACCGGCGAGCCCTAGAAAGCTCCGGACTTCGGTAACATTTCTCGGAGGCTTCCAGATAAGTATGGCTGAATTTTTGCTCGGGTCAACTCGAATACCCGATGCGGATACCACATGACCCAAGAAGCTAACCTCTCTTAACCAGAACTCACACTTACTGAACTTAGCATATAACTGCTTATCCCGCAAAATTTGCAACACTAGCCTCAGATGCTCCGCATGTTCGGTCTCATCTCTTGAATAGACCAAGATGTCATCAATAAACACAACTACGAACCGATCCAAATATGGCCTGAAGATCCGATTCATCAAATCCATAAACACCGCAGGGGCATTAGTGAGCCCAAACGGCATCACTAAGAACTCGTAGTGACCGTACCTCGTTCTAAAAGCAGTTTTGGGTACGTCCGAATCTCGAATCCGCAACTGATAATAACCCGATCTCAAATCTATCTTTGAAAACACCGATGCTCCCTTTAATTGATCGAACAGATCATCAATACGCGGTAACGGATACTTATTATTTATCGTCACTTTATTCAGTTGACGATAGTCAATGCACAACCTCATGGTTCCGTCCTTCTTTTTTTTTTTCACGAACAATACTGGTGCACCCCAAGGTGAGAAACTCGGTCGAGCGAAACCTCTATCCGTCAATTCTTGCAACTGAGCTTTCAACTCTTTTAACTCGGTTAGTGCCATACGATACGGAGCGATCAAAATTGGCGTAGTTCCAGGTACAAGCTCAATACCAAACTCTACCTCCCGAACAGGTGGCAAACCCGGTAACTCTTCAGGAAAAACATCCGGGTATTCACAGACCACCGGCACCGATTCGGGTTTCTTTTCTAACTCCTTGTCATCAAGTACATACGCGAGGTATGCTTCACACCCTTTCCTTACATATTTCTGGGCCAACATTACTGATATTACAGCTGGCAACCCCCTTAAGTCCGCAGACTCAACTCGGATTATTTCGTTATTTGCACACCTCAAATCGATAGTCTTGCTTTTGCAATTCACAACCGCATCATGCGCGGTTAACCAATCCAAACCAAGAATAACATCAAACTCGTCGAACGGCAAAAGCATCAAATCGGCCGGAAAACAGGATTCTCGGATTATTAGAGGGCATCTCTTACACACTTTATCAACAAGTACGCATTGGCCCAAAGGGTTTGATACTCGAATTACGAGCTCAGTAGACTCAACAGGTAGAGTCTTACTGGTTGCTAAGGTTTCGCATACATATGAATGAGTAGAACCAGGGTCAATCAATGCAATCACATTAGTATCAAAGAGAGTGAAGGTACCAGTGATGACGTCGGGGGAGGATGCCTCCTCTCGTGCGCGAATGGCATATGCTCTAGCAGGAGCACGGTTCTCGGCGCGATCGGCCGTATCAGAAGCCCCCCTCTGACTACCACCCCTGCCTCCAAAAATTCTCGGTGGTCTACCTCTAGATGTCACTCCACTAGGTCTTGCACCTTGAATCTTATTCTTCTCATCCAGCTCCGTGCAATCTCTAATGAGGTGGTCCTTCGAACCGCATCCGTAATAGGCCCTGCTAGTAGACTTGCCCCAACATTCACCTAGGTGTCGTCTTCCACATTGGGGACATTCAGGTTTCTCGTGACGATTATTGCCCACACTAGCTACCGAAGTAGCTCGGGAGCCCATCGATGGTCTTGCCCTGATGGAAATTCCCGCAGTCGCCCTCGACTTATTAATGTCCTCCCTGAACTTCTTTACAGCTGAGATCGGAGCTTTACCCGTCGATCTTTTACGATAATCTCTAGCTTCAAATTCAGCCTTCCTCTTCTCCTTTCCAAGTTCTTCCGCCTTGCAGGCTCGTTCGACTAGTGTTACGAATTCTTTTATTTCCAAAATACCCATTAGTAGCTTTAAATCTTCATTCAATCCTTCCTCAAACCTTTTGCACATAGCAACCTCATCAGCTACACACTCCCGGGCATACCTACTGAGTCTTACGAATTCATGTTCGTATTCAGATACAGTCATACGGTCTTACTTGAGTTCCAAGAACTCCTTACGCTTCTGATCAATGAACCATTGGCTAATAAATTTCTTTCGGAATTCCCGTTTGAAAGAAGTCCCAAGTTACTTGCTCGTTCGGGACTATGGAAATCAAGGTCCTCCACCAATAGTAGGCTGAGTCTCGCAACAAAGATACAGCACATTTTAGACATTCGTCAGGTGTGCATGACAATTCATCGAACACCCGAATGGTGTTATCAAGCCAGAACTCGGCCCTTTCGGCATCATCAGTTACTATGGCCTTGAACTCCTCGGCCCCACGCTTCCTAATCAAGTCTACAGGTGGCTTACTCAGCCTCACAAGATCAGCGACTGATGGCATTACAGGCTCTTGGGGTGGATTATTCAAATTTGGGAATTGTTGGACAGCCGGGTTGGTTCGGGCATATTGCGCGACCCACTCATTCATCATGGTAAAGAAGGCTTGTTTAGCCCCCTCACCTTGATTATTCGCAGATGACTGAGGTTCAACAGGCGGCGTCGCGGCGTCCCTTGTGCAGGAGCAGCCGCTACGCTCTCAACGTCATCCGCTAGGGTTCTTTCTTCACCGGGGTCCATTTACAAATCAAAACAAAAACATTTCAACCGTCAGAAGTCATCACACATTTAAACATTAACATTCGGCATGTATAGCTAGACTCATACGCGCTATGGTAGTCCTAGAACCGACTAAACCATAGCTCTGATACCAATAAAATGTAACACCCCGAACCCGAAACCGACACCGGAGTCGAACACGAGGTGTTAACTGGCTTTAACCCCTTACAAAATTTATTTTCCAGACACTGCCCAATCTGTGTACTAGTCGTTTTAAAAATCATATCTTGAGTTTCGTAACTCAAAAATCAGTTTCGTAATTTTTCCCCGAAACTAGACTCATGTGCCCATCTATTTATTTTTTTCTAGAATTTTTGGTCGGGCCAATTAGTACAGTTTATTAGTCAAAGTCTCCCAAGTTGCAGGGGTCGACTGCACTGACCTTTGCCCATTACGACTTGGATATCTCCCTGCACGGGGCTCCAATACTGATGCCGTTTGTTTCTATGAAAACTAGACTCAGAGAGGAATCTGTACATATATGGTACGACCCCTAATTATCTCTGGTTAATTTTTAATGAAATTCCAAAGTCGGAGCAGGGAATCCAGAAACCGTTCTGGCCCTGTCCCACAAAAATCTGATTATCTCTTAATATACTGCTCACATGATCTTTTCGATACTTCCTCATGAAAGCAGACTCATCGAGCTTCGATTACATAATTTATTAATCAATTAATTCCACTCCTACTATTTTTAGTGATTTTTCAATCTGATGACACTGCTGCTGCCAGCATCTGTTACGAAGGTAACTAGGTCCATTTCATGCCTACCCTTGATCCAACTCAATCGAACATTCGTGCCATTTTCGCATGGCTTAAAGTTTACATGCCAAAATTCAAACACAACGTAATAGCTTATACATGCCAAAATGTTCTTCTAAGCCAACTAAGAAGAAAATACCAAAACTTGCTATCCGGTGTGATGACTTCGATGACGGCCCGACCCCGCAAAAATAGATGAGTCCAAGCAGCCTATAATGGGTGACAAGGAAACACTGGGTGAGTTTATAACTCAGTAAGTCATAAGCAATACACTACTATACATCAATAACATTATCACAAGAGGAAACAAAATGGAATGAGACAATTTACTCCATCCATACCGAACCATACCATAGTTCCTCCAACCTATCGATTCAATTTCATACCAATTTATGTATTCACAATCCACCTACTCATCAATAGGATATTCGAGGCATTTTCATAAATCATTTTATTTTCGTTACAAACATACAACTAAACGGCCTTTCACCCATTCTATGATAAATTTTATGTACGTGACTTCAAGTATATTTGTCACATAGGTTCAACTTACCGAGCTCAACACCAAGTATAAGCATAGCACCTATTAGCCATGTACTCAAGACACTTACCCGATCCGCTGTCCGCGATCGACTCAATAGTGTCGCACACATAGTGTCCATAATGATTCACGAATGTATATTGAGCCCGCACACTCAGTGCTATATAATCAACTCGCACACTTAGTGCTACGTAATCAAATCGCACACTTAGTGCTACATAGTCAAACTCGCACACTTAGTGCCGCATGGTCAATTCGCACACTTAGTGCATCATATTCATTTCGCACACTTAGTGCAACATAGTCGAATCGCACACTTAGTGCTGTACAATTTAATCCCGCGCACTTAGCGCCAATCTCATGGTCATAAATGGTTATCCCGCACGTTTAGTGCCGAGATCAACAACTCAGTACATCTTACCTCTTTTCTTTCATTCAACAATTTCATCATCACATACGTACATGCATATATATATATGTATATTTATTCATTCCATTCAGCATCAAACATACACATTATGACCATTTGAAATAATACCAACTACATGCTTAATGACTTACCTCGTGTTGGGTAAGACGGTTCCAACTCGGCTACTCGATAACCTTTTCTTTGCCTTTGCTCGATTCACCTCCTTTAACTCCTTGAGCTAAATCAATAATTTAACTAGTTTAACCACCTTGCTAAATATTTACAATCCAATTTCACATGTATATGTATGTTAGTATATTCGGCCAATAGCCTCATGCAACTACCAAAGCCGAATCAACTAAATATACTTATGAATATATATATATATCATCATCGAAATCGCCTAAGCTTAGACATCAATTTTTAATTCCAAGCAAGTTGCCGAATGCAACCTTACTAAATTTTCATGGATTCAATATACCATTACCATGGAATCAACAACCAAAAATTCATAGACAATTTAGGAAAATCACATTACAAATCTCAAATTCAAGCAAAGACCATGGCCGAAATGCATGTATACATGTACAATGTCAACTATAACATCATTTAAACACCTAATTTCATCTCATGAACACTTAATCGAGTTTTCCTAATCTAGCATATTTTCACATCTATTTGTAACATCATGTAAGTCCACATATAACTACATTTCTTAAGTCCCACATCTTAATGCCCATTATAGCCACTCCCCTAGTCTAAATCTAGCAATCGGCAACGCCACCTTTCCACTATGTTAGCCGAATACTCATTCTCTTCCTAGTCCTAAGTTCGGCACCTCCAACAAAATAGCTTAACAATCTTCAACTTTCATGCTAACATAACAAGCAACTTAACACATCCATATAACTAGCATGCTAATAGCATCAAGGTATCAACTAGCTTTTATTTTTAAACTCCTTAGCCGAATCCTAACTCTCCAACAACCCCAAATCCAACCATGGAATAGATAGAATCTAGACTTATCACCCCAAAGGTAGGGTAAGCTTCCAAAAATATCATTGAACATACCTTGGTCTAAAAGACCACCTTGGCCGAATCTTGCTTCCTCTTCTTCCTCTAGTTAGAACAATTGCAAAAGAAAGAAAATATGAACACTCCTTCTTCCCTCCTTATTAAGCATTCAAACTCCCTCATTTTTCATGCCACAACATCAAACACTCTCCCTAGGCACAAGCAATGGCCGAATTCCTTCCAAGTTCTTTTCTCCCCTTCTTTTTCTTGATTTTTCGGCTAGGAGATGGCAAGTATGACACCCATTTTTTTTTGTTCCCTTTTCTATTATTATCCCCATCATTTGTTCACCAAAGAAACATATTAAATTAGAATGAGTGGAGCATTATCACTCCTTGGCCGGCCACCATGAATTTTATGGGCAAATTGACATGCAAAGCCATGCTTCCTCAACCTATTATTAATTAATCCTTATAATTCATCTATCATCTTTCCTAACTTCGTCAACTAGGTCCTTTTTGAATGAATTCACAATCCTAATGCTAATATTAAGCATTTAATTTCTCATACATTCACTGTCACACAACAATTTATGCAATTAAAACACGAAAATAAATTTTTGGCTCGGTAATGTGGTCTCGAAACCACATTCCGACCAGGGTCTAATTTGGGTTGTCACAAAGATTCACAGGGTTGATTTAATTAGAGACACCAAAGAGAAAGTGAAAGTAATTCACGACAGTTTGAAAGCATCTTCAGATCGGCAAAAATCGTATGCAGATTTGAAACGCAAAGAAATTGAATTTCAGACAGACGACAGAGTATTTCTGAAAGTATCTCTGTGGAAGAAAATCCTTCGATTTGTTCGCAAAGGAAAATTGAGTCCACATTTTATTGGGCCGTATGAGATCATTGAAAGAATAGGGCCAGTGGCATATCGGCTAGCTTTACCTTTAGAATTAGAAAAGACCCAAAATTTATTTCATGTGTTGATGTTACGATGGTGTTGATCAGATCCATAGCATGTAATCTCTTCGGCAGAGATTGAAATTTAATCTGATATGACATATAACGAATAACTGATCAGAATTTTAGCTCGAGAGGTTAAAGAGTTGAGAAATAAAAACATAGCTTTGGTGTGAGTTTTGTGGAAACGTCACAGGGTCGAAGAAGCTACATGGGAACTCGAGGAAGCTATGAGAAAACAGTACCCTAATCTCTTTTCTGGTAAGATTTTCGGGGATGAAAATTCCTAAAGGGGAGAGTTGTAACAGCCCACTTTTAGTCAAATCAGAACAGTGGTTTTGGGATCGTGAATCCAAAGTCAAAATAATTATTTTGTTATTATTTTAATGTTTACATCATGATATTATGTTTGTGTGAAATTTTCGTTAAGAAATTTTATGGTTTGAGTGCTTAATTTGATAAAAAGGACTAAATCGCGTAAAGTGTTAAACTTTTGTTCTATTAGCTAAAAGTGTTAAATAGCTATGGAATCTTTAATTAGAGATCCTTAAATATTAATTAGACCATAGGTTGTTTAAGTGGACATATATGGACATTATTATATGTTTTAATGTTTAAGTAAAGCATAAATAGGTAATTATTAAAATAAGTCAAAATTAAAGAAAAGAAAATGGCTATCATCTTTTTCATTATATCTTTCCATAATCGAAATAGCCATTGTTGAAGAAGGGAGCTTTGGTTTTTCATTTTGCTATATGCATGGTTTGTTTTAAATTTTATTTTTAATGATTTCTATGTTTTTGAGATCGTTGCAGCTTAATGTAGCTAGCTCAGGGACTAATTTGCAAAATTATTAAAGGTTTAATGTTTTTCCATTGATGAATCTATGTTTATTTTGATGTTTTATGATAGAAAATGTATGCTTGTTGTTAGATAAACAACATTTGTAAAGTGATTTTTGACAAAATGGTCATTTAGGGATTTAATTGAGAAATGTTGAAATTTTGTGGTTAAATTGTGAAATAAGTGAAAAATATGGGCTTCTAGGGACCTAATTGAAATTCAGCTTGCATGGGTATAGATTGAATTGCATGAATTTGTATTTTTATGAGATAAGGACTAAATTGTAAAAATGTTGAAATATTAGGGGCAAAAGTGTAAAGTTACTATAATTTGTATTTTGGACTAAATTGAATTGATTGACGATTAAATAAGCTAAATTTGATATTATATAGATCAAGAAAAGCAAAATTAGACTTTAGATCGGGGGAAAAACAAGGTGTTGGATTAGTTGATCTACTTTGTCGTTTTTACATTCGAGGTAAGTTTGTATGTAATAAGCATTGTTATATTTGTGTTTTAAATGCTTTAATATTGCATAAATTGTGAATACGATTTTGCGGACATATTCAAAGATGAGTCGTCAAATGTGAAATCTCGGTTGAACCTTAGGAATAGATTAGGATACGAATGACATGTCATTAGGGATTATGTGATTTTACTGCTGGTCCGTACGTCCTACCAGTGACTGAGTTATCCAGCATGTGTTGTAGGTACTCGTCATCTTGTGTGAGCAGCATCGTGTAGCTTCGTCATGGCCATCAGCTTGTGTGAGTAGACCTGTAGCTACGGCTATATAACTGGCACTTAAGGTGTGAGTTTCTAGGGTATCTGATAGTCTTTCGAATGGTTCAACGGGTATATGAAATATATGGATGAGTATGAGACTGATATGAGATGGTACAGGTATGTACATGAACATTATATGTTTTAAATAGAAGAAACTTGTGAAGTTCACATCTAAACTTGTGATTGAATATTTGATAGGTTTGTGTATTTATATAAGTTGTATATTCATATGACCAAATGTTTGATTTGTATATTTTTTGTAATTTGAGTTATTTTCATACAAGCTTACTAAGCTTTATAGCTTACTCTATTTATTTTCTATGTTTATAGTGAAATCAAAGCTAGCTTGGATTCAGGAATCGTCAGAGACCTCATAACACTATCAAGCTATCACTCTGGTACTTTTAAATCTATGTTTTTGAGATATATGACATGTATAGGAGCTTTGGTCATTTTGGTCTATATTGTAGTAATGAATTTAGCCATTTGAATTGGCTTGTAAATGATATGTGTTTGGTTTTGTTTATAGCCATGTGATTTGGCTTATTTTGTCATGCTTGGTTATATATATATATGTGCTAATGGCCTTGGTTATGTGATTGGTATTTGTTATATAAATGCTTGTGGTGAAAGGTTGAATTGTGAGATATGGCATGTTTATGGTAATAGTCATGTAATATATATTTGAAAGTGGCCATATGGATGTTTTGTGAATATGCACTTGATATGAAATTGAATGAAAAATAATGATACTTGTGTGACTTAAGGATGATGGTATAGAATTGGCATAAATTAAGAGATTGATTTGAATGGTTATATGTGCCATGTTTCTATGCCAATTGGGTTGGTATAGGTGTGTAATTTGGGTGGAAATATGGCTTGGTAAATAGCCTATTTTTGTCCACACGGGCAGAGACACAGGAGTGTGTCTCAGCCGTGTGTGACACATGGTCACGTCACACGGTTGTGTGTCCCTTGGTGTTGAATTAAAAATCAAGTCAGTATGCTCCACATGGCCCAGCAGACGGGCGTGTGACTTGGCCGTGTGGCATAAGTCAGTATACCCTATAGGATTGGCACGACCTAGTGCACGGCCTGGTAGACAGGTGTGTATGGCCATTTCGAAGGGTACACGGGCTGGTCACATGGGCGTGTGGTTGGCCATGTGACCTAAGTTAGAGAGTTACACAGGTCAGACTCCATACGACCTATGACACGGGTGTGTCTTTGGCTATGTGAGACACATGGTCGGGCCACATGGGCATGTGTCCCCTGTATTTCGAAAAATTTTCTAAGTTTTCTAAATTTTTCCTAAGTTATCAGTTTAGTTCTGAACCACTTCGAATGCATGTTTGGGGCCACATAAGCTCGTATTAGGGACAATGTGAATGATGTTGAATGATGATTACATGAAATTTGAAAATGTATGTGAATGTATGTTTAATTGTATAATATGTCTGGTAATGCTCCATAACCCTATTTCGGCGTTGAATACGGGTGAGAGGTGTTACAACCTATATCACTCTCTTAGACTGACCATCGGTCTGTAGATGAAACGCTTACTAAAATGCAATAGTTTTTAGAGCTTCGTGCAATTTACTCCAGAATAGAGAAGTAAACCATGGATCTTTATCAGAGGTAATAGACATCGGCACACCATGCAGTCTAACAATCTTAAAAATGTACAATTCTGCCAAATTTTCAAGTGAATAATCTGTACGTACTAGAATGAAATGTGTGGATTTATCAAACGATCCACTATGACCCAAATAGCAGCTCTTTTTCACGAAGACAAAGGCAATCCCAATGCAAAATCCATTATAAGTCGTTCCCATTTCCATTCTAGAATCATCACAGGCTGTAATAAACCAGAAGGTACCTGATGCTCAGCTTTGACTTGTTGACAAATCAAACATTTCGATACAAACTCTAAAATCTCTCATTTCATACATGGCCACCCGTGCATTTGTTTCAAAGCACCGTACATTTTGTTACTACCAGGGTGTAACAATAAATTACTACTGTGAGCTTCCTGTAAAATCTTCTAAATGTCATTAGAATTCCTAAAAACACATATCCTATTTTGGAAATACAAACTACTGTCAGAATTTACATGAAAATTCTGAATTAGGTGTTGTCTCAATTTGTTCCTGTTTAGCAATAACTTGGAGTCATTTTTTTGAGCTTCACAAATTTGTAGCAAAAAAGTCGGTCTAAATTTTAATTCTGCCACAATAGAACAATCATAAATTGACATCAATTGAGTGTTCAAAGCTCGTAAAGCAAATAAGGACTTCCTACTAAGAGCATCAACAACGACATTAGCTTTTACTGGATGATAGTTGATGATTAAATCATAATTTATTAACAGATCTAACCATCGATGTTGTCTCAAATTCAATTCTTTATGTGTCATTAAATACTTCAGGCTTGTATGATTCATGAAGATATGCCATTTTTCTCTGTACAAATGATGTCATTAGATCTTTAAAGCAAATACAATATTTGCAAGCTTTAAATCATGAGTCGGGTAATTTTTCTCATGTGATTTCAATTGATGAGAAGCATTAGCTACCACTTTCCTTTCTTGCATGAAAACAAAGCCCAAACATTCAATAAAGCATAGCTATAAATCATAAATTCTTTACCGGACTCTGATTGAACCAACATAGAGGCTTCGGTTGACAATGCTTTCAACTGATTGAGCCATTCTTGCCGAAGGGAATACCTAAAACTAGTAGCAAAGGTATGGTTTTATTTTGTTCGCTACAGTTTTATGCCTATCTCACATAGTTCCACCATCTCAATAGAACGGATGCTCTTGTTATATGCAATTTTGACAGAAAAGTCCATTAATGTTGGGAAAATTATTCTCAAGGAGATTCATGATTGTGCTGAAAAAAAGACAGGAAGTGCTTATTTCCCATCATTAATCACTCCACTTTGCTTAAGGGCCCATGTTAAAACACAAGAAAATCTGAAGGGGTGATATGTTCAAGGGTGCATTACAAATCATGATCTTGAAAGGTTAGTAGAGAAGGTGCATGAGCTAAATCAAAGCAAGCAAGAAGAGCCAACCGAGCCAGATACCATGGAGTCAACAAATGAAATTAAAACTGAAGCTAATTTAGTTACAGACACTGAAGAAGAAGAATCTAACAAGGAACCGAACAGTCCTAAACCAGTTGAAGGATCTACAACCCCTGAACCAAGGGTTGAGCTAGAAGAAGAACCATTCAAGCTAAGTGTCAAACCTGAATCTACAACTCCTATGCCGACTTCTGCAAGTGTTTCAAAGAAATCAGAGTTTTCAATTTTGATGGATATGTTCAAGTTCATGCACAATCAACAACAAACTTACTGGAAATATGCAAAAATTAGAGACGACTCAATTTGAAATACTTTTAAGAATATCTCTAATACTTTTTTTTTTGAGTTCCTAGATGCTATCTTTGAGACATGGGTGGAAGATACTGACTATGCAAGGGAAGATGGAGCAGAAAAAGATAAGGGGAATGAGTCAGAAAAATAAAAAGGGGAGATTCTTGTCTTGTTATTTATTCAATTACTTTTAGATCTTCAGTAATTTATTTGTTTCGTAATTAGGATTTAATTTTTGCAGAATAAAACATAGAAAGCATGAAGAAACTTAACACTTCTTTAGAAAGAAAAAGACTAAGTGATGTGGTAATGGGAATGAACATGTCTAGGATTAGGTTATTAGGAAAGACTTAGTATTTAAGCAGTTTGAATGACTCACGTCTCTTTCTTTACAACCCTACTTGGTGTTCAGTTTTCATTCATTACTTTGTTCTTGCAATGAGGACATTGCTTCTTTTTAAAAGGGGGTAAGGAAAATAAATTGCTCAAATTTTTAAAATTTTCAAGTATGTTTCAATCATTTCTTTCATAAGTATGTTTTAATAAATGAATGTTTAGAGACATTTTTTTTGTTAATGAGATAGTTTGTATGCAAGTATGAATGACGATTTTATCTGAGTGAAAGTATGTTATCATGAAGAATGGAATGCTTGTATAATCTTAGCCTTAGTAATATTTTCCATGAAACTTAGTTTCTCTTGAGATTAGACATACATGAAGGTTTATATCTTTAGAACTGACTGAGTAACTTTCTTGAGGTGAAATCCTAAGGGACATAAAAATCTAAAATGACATAGGCACTATTTCTTTGGATCGTTTGAGCCTTTTCAAGCCAACTCTTTGATATTAGACCTTTGAAACTGTAATTTTGAGCTTAAAAGTCTGTTTATTGCAATGAACCTATATTATAAGCCACATTACCATCTTTTAAAGTTATCCTAATTTTGTGCACCCATCTTAACTAAAGTTTTCTTGGTAATCAACATTTGAGGAAATTTTGAAAAAGATGTATGTGCTCATGCTTAAAAAAAAAAGAGTCAAAGAAAAGTTTGCTCAATCTCCAAAAAGGAAAAATGTATGAGCTTGAGTTAAGAATAAGTTTTGGGGTGTTCCGAAGTTCACTTAAAGAAAAAGGCTATATTTCGAGAAATCCAAGACAAAGTTAAAGGTTAAGATTTTGAAACCGAAATGTCTCATCTCTTAAAATCCCTACCTTTAACCGAGCCCTATTACAACCTTATAAAAGACCTATTGATTTGATGATTATGTCACTTACATTAGTGTAGAGGAAGTACTATGTTCAACAAATGAAGATCATAAATAAGCCTTATGATTGTTTGCTTGATTGATAAGAAATTATGTTGAACAAAGAATGTTATCTATGGTTATGACATGCATACAAACTATGATTCATGTTGGCATATTTTGAAACTTAGTATAAAATTCTATAAATGTTTGCATATGAATTACTTGTTAATAAAGAATATCTATGAACATGAAGTTATTAATCATGATTATGGGACAAAGATTGATGTTGCTTACACAATTAGCAATTTTTCCTTAGCAAGACCTTTTTGCTAGGCATAAACATTACTCGGGACGAGCAATGATTTAAGTTTGGGGGTGTGTAAATTGAAAAATATATAGGATTTTCCCTATGTAATTTATCACCTTTTTACTTAAATTCGTTGTTAAAACAAAGTAATTGTTTAATAAATTAATGAAATATATGAAAATATGAAATAAAGACATGGAAATTATTAAAATGTGATTTTATGCTTTATTATATAGTTTTCATGTATAAAATGGTTTATTTTATATTAATTTGAACATATTACATTTTCATGATTAAATTAAATAATAAAATATAAAATTATATTTAATAAATCATTTTAAATATTTCATTAATAATTAGGGTTGTAATTAATTATTTAAATTGGATAATTTTTATTCTTTGGTCCTTTTAACTTATTGATTTATTTTGGATAGGCCTGATACTTTGTTAGATTATAGAAACCGTCCAAAGTAAAGACCAAGTCAACCCAAATTCGGCTACACATGGCTGTCCTCTTAAACCACTTTTTGGTTTAATTACACAAGGTCCTTACATTGTTGAAGAAATTAGAGATTTGCCCGAAGATTACATTTGGCCGAGTCTCAGACCTATGTTATTATGGCATTTAATTTGCTTAAAAAATCAAGCAAAATCATCTCAAATTCCACTAATTGTGGCCGACCACTCATGGAAGAATTTTGAAGAGACTAAACCCAACTATTTTTAGCAAACTACCCACCTCTCTTCACCTAAAATAATACCCCTTCATTCCCTTATTCATCATCCCTCATCCTTCATCATTCTCTCTTCTCTCTCAATTCTCTTAACATTTTCCATTACCCACGACTAGCATCATCTCTTCATTGAGATTTTAGCAATTAATCCTCTTAAAGAGCCCTTGGTCGACCACCTTGGAGAGCCATCAGCAAAGGAGCTAAACGAATGAGCAAAGGAGCCTCGTTAGTCAGAGTCTTAGGTGACAACCACTCTGATTTGGGCTTAATCTTTCTTTTCTTTAATTTAATCTAAAAATGTTTGCTATGTGTTCTTTGTTCTTGTTTAAAAAAATGTTAGCTTAATTTTATTTAAGCTAGGATGATTGCTTTAATTAAATAATATTTATTTGATTCATGCTTATAATATTTGTGCCTCAATCGATCATGTTTTCAATTAAAATCAAGTTTGTATTTCATTCATACATGATTGAAATGCACCTGAATTAGCTGAGTGATCCTAACTAGACAATGGCTAATGGACGCATAATTGAAATGTACATGCTTAATTTAGATCCTAACCCAATTAAATTGCAGGTTGCATAACAACTCTAACCAAGCTCTGTTATCTGCATAGTTTTTAGATTTATGTGATTAAACTATTTCAAACCTAACACGTACCTGTTACCTCACACGAATACTAAAAATCCCTTAGTAAATAAGGATCAGTAAAATGCGTATTTACTAAGTAAAGGATTCTGAAAGGACCTAATATGGTTTCCAAATTCATGAAAGATCGAGTTGCCATGGAATGTTTTTCTGAATGTTATTAAGCATGTTGATAAAAAATTGAGTTTAATTAAAGTAATTGTCCTAGTTTATTTATGTTATAATTGTTGCAAAATGTGTTTAATTTTTGCTAAAATTCATATAGTTTGCATACTTAGGATAATTTGCATTAGGGATCATTGCATTTAGTTTAATATATTTGAATTTAATCATCACTTCTCAACCAAATTGTGTTTTTATTCCCCAAGTTGTTAGTAAAAATTTACAATTAAGTGATTTAACACAAATACAATCCCTGTGGAGATGATAACTCAATACTTACTTATTACTTGATAACGACTATGTACGTTTGCAAAAACCTACGTGTTACAGTAGGCAAGGAGGCCTACAAGCTTGAATTGCCAGAAAAACTTAAAATCCACCCAGTATTTCATGTAAGCATGCTTAAGCAATTCCATGGGGATCAAGAGGATCCAAATTGAGGCAAGTCTGAACGAGCACCAATAAGGATAAATCTAACACCCCTAACCCATATCCGACGCTAAAATAGGGTTATGAGGCATTACCAAATAATACATCCCATTCACTTACAATTATACATTCATTATTAAAAACCATTCATAAACATTCACATTATCCCTTATAAGGTTCTACGAGACTTTAAAACATGCTTAAGGGTGGTTCATGACTAAACCGATCACATATAAAAAATTTTGAACACTAAGAAAAAGTTTACATTCATAGGTCACACGCCCATGTAACCAGGCCGTGTACCTCACACGGCTACTGGACACGCCCATGTCCTAGTCTGTGTGAAAACAGAGCATACATACTGACTTGCACCATACGGATGGAGACACGCCCATGTGCCTTGGCCATGGGAAAATTGGAGGGGTTACTGACTTGGGTCACACGGCCAACCACACGCCCATGTGTCTAGCCCGTGTACCCTTCGAATTGGCCACACACGCCCATATGCCAAGGCTGTGTGCCTCACATGGTCATCAGACACGCCTGTGTGTCTAAGCCGTGCTCGAGATTGACTTAAATTCATCGGGCTACCCCAGGGGACACACGGCTGTGTAACATGACCATGTGTCAGACACGGCTGAGACACACACCCGTGTTTCTGCTCGTGTGGAAAATAATAGGCCATTTGCAAAGCCAATTTGCCACCCTAATCTCATGCTCACATTGCAACCAATTTGAAACCATTTTCATACACTTATAGGCAACCCAAAACATACCAAATTCACACACATATTATACCATCTATTGTCAACCATTTTAACTACTCAATTCTACATTCAAAATATACCAATTCATTATGCCAAAATCATCACAAACCAAATCAACTGAATAAGCATTATATACAACACACATAACAGTTACCAAACACATAATTCAAACCAACTTAAATGGCTATACATACAACATTTACAAGCCAAAACTCATGGCTAATATCATGACTCAAAACATACCAAAATAACACTAGCCTATACATGCCATATACCATATATACAAAGCTTCAAAAGTACCAATAAGTTGATTCGATAGTGTGATGATGGTTCCCGATGATCCACGATGTCCAAGCTAGCTTTGATTCTCTATAAAACGAAGACAAATAACATACAGTAAGCTTCATAGCTTGGTAAGTTCGTACCAAATACACTCAACAGTTCATAATATACAAATCATCAATTAATAAACACTTAGTAGTTCACATATTATCATTCAATTCTAATCCATGACTCTTTATCATATATACAAATTCATCAAGCTTTATACACGTAGTATCAACTACCACATAGGTATCGTACATACCTGAACTTTTTCGTATTTATTTATTTCATCCTCACTTCTTTGTTCAATACATTAATTCGTTTGGAAGTCTTTCAATGTTCTAAGAATTCGTACACTTAGTACATCAGTGATTAGCCGAAGCTATAACGATCTCGCACACTTAGTGCCATCACATTAAATCTTAGCTATCTCGATATCGTACACTTTGTCACATTAAATCTTAGCTATCTCGATATCGCACACTTAGTGCCTCATATAGCTGAAGCTATTCCAATTTGCACACTAAGTGCTATTTATAGCCGAAGCTATTTTGAAATGCACACTAAGTGCTATTTATAGCAGAAGCTACTTTGAAACGCATACTAAGTGCCAAACATAGTCGATTTATCATCGTACGCAATCGTAATCACATATATACAATTTATGAATTATTAAAGCATTAAAAACATAATTGTAACTTCATTTATCACGTATGAACTTACCTCGTACTCGGAATTGACAAATCAGATCAATTACTCGATAACCTTCTATTTTTCCCGATCTAAATCCGAGTTCTTTCTTTTTTGATCTATATGTATTCAAAATTAACCCATTTAATCACCTATTCATTCAATTTAATCCACAAACACATATTTGGGCATTTTTGCACTTTAGCTCCTAAAGTTCCACATTTATTCAATTTAATCCCTATTTCATAAAAACACAAATTACACATAATTTAATTACATCTAAGCCTAGCCGAATTTCCTAGGGACCTTTAGCAGCCCAAAACTTTCATTTATTTCACAATTTAACCCCTTAATTTACACTTTTCTCAATTTAATTCCTAATATGCATTTTACTCAAAATCACTTTACAAAACGTTAGGGTATGGGCTAGCTAGTGCTCAAAACAACGATAAAAAAAACATAAAAAATCATCAAAAATCGAGCTCAAAACATACCTCAATCAAGAACACAAATGGCCAAACCCTAAAATTTTCACCAAGCTTTATTTTCTTTTGATTTTTAGTGGAAGAAGGATGAATAATGGCCACCATTTTATGTTGTTTTTAATTAATATTAACTTATTAACCAATTTACCATTTTACCCTTGGTCATTAAATTATTTAATCATCAAATATAAGGCCATTTATGTCAAATCTCACTAATCATGATCTAATTATAACATAAGGTCCTCCCATTTAATAAGCCATAGCAATTTGGCACTTTTAACATATTGAATGCAACTTTTTCATTTTACGCAATTAAGTCATTTTTCTCAAATTAAGCTATTAAACGAATTATTTAGCTCACGAAATTTTCACACATATATATTCACATGTTGTAAACACAAAAAATAATATTAAACTAGTTTTACAATCTCATATTTATGGTCCCAAAACCACTATTCCGGTTTAACTAAAATTGTGTTGTTACAGTAAAGGCCTCTTATGACTGTAAAGTTGAAAACATTAAGGCAGATCGTGTGATTAGACAAAAGTACCATTGGCCGTGGCATGAATACTTAGTTCGATGGAAGGGACTTCTTGACAGCGAAGCAAGTTGGGAACCTACCGAGGCATTGTGGCAATTCCAAGGAAAGATAGACCAGTTCTATGAGGAGGACGCGACAAGGGCGTCACTAAAACAAATGGGGGAGAATGTCATGCGTTGTGCATGGGAGCCTGCAACCATGATGAACTTTTACTATACATCACATTCGAGGGAGGTCATTAGGCCTAACCAGCTTGGTCCATTGATTAGAGAGATTGAAAGCCCATATTTGGAGCTTGGTAAATAAGGAAAGTAATCTTCAAAGATATGCTTGGAAAATATGGAAGGTGATCTTCAAAGATATATGATCCTAGACATTAAATGCAATCTTTAGAAGATATGATTCTGTAATCTTATGGATTTGATATCGATATAGCTTTTAATCTTAGCTATTCATTATTTCGATCTGTACCATTGATTTTGGGGTGGCTTAGCTATAAATAGAGGCCTTTCCCCCTCATTGTAATTCATTCAGTTATTAATAGAATTTGGAGAGCATTCACTCAAACTTTTCTCTCAAGTGTTGTTGCTTTTCTAGGGCTTTTGTTCATCTTTCAAGCTCATTCTTACTTCGTTCTTCTGCTGTTCTTCATGGGTGCCTAAGAGGAGCTCTGTTGAATCCTCAATTATTACGAGTTAGGCTGACTTAGGCGTTTCTGAGCAAATAAACTACCTAAGGATGCACGAGTTGCTTGTAAAAACTCTAAGTCCATGACACTAGAGCTTGGTATGAAAGATTATAAAATTTTCTTATCGAGAAAGATTTTTGTAAAGGGAAGGTTGACACAACACTTTTTATTAAAAGAAAAGATTGATTTATTAGTAGTTCAATTCTATGTTGATGATATTATTTTTGGTTCTACTAATGATATTCTTTGTCAAAAATTTTTGATAAACCATAAATTATACATATTTTTACCCCATGTTTAATGCATTTTACAGATTATTTCTCGTTAGAATTGGTGAATTTGATGCTCCTAATGCTTTAATTTCATGTTTTGTACTCAAGAGAGCACCAAGAGTCAAAAGGAGCCAAAAACGAGCCAAAAAGGGACAAAACGGGCCAAATCAAGAAGATGACACGGCCTAAGCCTTGCCACACGAGTAGCTCACACGCCCATGTCTTTTGAGGATGTCAACCAAGGCTTTCACGATTCACACGACCTAGGCATTGACCCACACGGCCGTGTGCAATTTAACGGATCGAACATGTAGCACCCCAAACCCGGCCCAGACGTTATGGCCAAATCTAACGTGCCACATTGAAGTTAAAAACCCATGTTCCTTTTTAAGTGTTTTAAAAGCCGACTTTTGTTAAGCTAACCAAGTGAATGGAAGCTGGGCACTAGGTAGGTATCCATAACAGAGGAGGTGGCCATGAAGGCTGCTTAAGTACCAAGCTCTTCGATTGGATCCAATCCTACACATGCCCACATCCATTGCCACACTTGGTTAAAACGGATTGAAACTTTTTTGAGTGGTTATCTTTGATAAATCAAATATTCGTGACGTCGTGTTATTTTAAAAACAAGTATCGTTTTGAAATCGCGCCCTAAGTCTAGCCCATTTGAATTATTATCCACCAGAATAAAGTTATTAAAAATAATATAATCCCAGAAAATAAAAGAAGAAAATAAAGTTAAAATGGCCTTATTACAACCCAAAAATTAAATAGGAAATAAAAATAACTTAAGGAAACCAGTCTCTTTTCAACCCAAAAGCGTTCACCATGGCCACTCTGAATCCCCTCCGGCTCCAAGACACCCACATCAAGGCCCACCTACAAGGTTAAAAAAGGGGTGAGTTTGGAAACTCAGTGTGTAAGGAAAACCCATTCAAAGCCCAGGTCAGCTCAAGCCCATTGGGCCTAAGCCCATTCAGATAACAGTGATACTGGGCCAGAGCCCTTTTCAGATTACATTAAACTGGGCCTTAACCCCTCATTCAGATAATAGTACAGTCCATAGGCCTATTTCAAAATACATGCAAGCCCATTTGGGGAGACTGCTCAACCCACCAATCGCTACACTCCACCCGTACCAGCCCTACACTCCATGTGGGGAATAACTCGACCCACCCAGCCTTACACTCCACAGTTGCAGCCTTGCTGCTCAGTTAACAATAAATTGAGGCAAAGCCTCTAGTACATGGACAAGCCACTTTTAGTACTTCCTCCATCAATATCCCAGTCCCATGCATCAGATAATAACAACATGGCATGCAGTAAATAACAACAGTCAAACATGCATTTAGGTCAATTTACTCCTAGGGGTAAAACTGTAAATTTTCCAATTTTTTAAAGGTATTTCAGTAATTTATCTATTTTAGGGTTTTTCATGCATATTCCTACCTTTCACGTACTAACAGAATCACTTACCGAGGGTTCTTATCGAATTGGGCCCGTTGGCCCTTTATTCCAATTTTGGCCCAATAAGCCCAAAAATATCGAGGGCACAGAGATCATGCACTTTGCAGTCCAAACATTGCAGCTTACCAAAAACATTAATCTATTTACCTAACGAGCATTCGCACACTCGCAAATCTACAAAATACCGATTTTTCGGCATTTCAGCTTTTCGGCTTTTGCCAATCTAGACTAAGAAAGGGTGTTAGTTACACACCTATTTTATGACGATTCGTTGATGAGATCCACCCTCGAACTACCTACAATTATATTACTACCACGTTAATCTACTACCGAAACGAACTACATAATATCTCCTTACCTTATTCGGCCATAACACCTTAGGCACTAGCAATCCTACCTTTGAGGAAGTTTGCGACTAGACTTAGATCCCGTTGCTCCACTTGTCCAAGCCCTTGATTAGCAGCCTCTAGATCACATTATTATCAAGACAAAACAGTTATCACAACCCCTTAGGGCTGCAAGTCCAAGTCGACAGCCTCCCTAACCTTTAGGGGTTTCGACTTTTTTCAAATAGAAATAAAGACTAGATTGAAAAGACTTACCACCGGTTCCTTCGGTCAATGATCCCAATTAATTTCTACTTAATTCTGATGCCGATCTAAGCCCTCAAATGATAACAAAAGTCAAGCCTTCAGTGATCTCACTATTCGGCCAAGTCCCTAAGAGAGTGTGGTTTTCGGCTTTTGTTGAAGCTGTGTTAAGAAAGATGAAATAGGAGGGTTTTGCTATGGTCCTGTCGACAGAACCTTGAGGTTTAGAGAACTAGAAAATCGGTCAAGAATGATGGAAAAGATAATAAAATTGGCTAGGAGAAATCGGCACAGAAAAAAGTATAGTTTTCGGGATTTTGACTTTTTATGGCAATGGCTGTGAAGGTTTTAGAAACGTCTGAAAAAAAAAGATGGAGATGCACAGGTGGTTAGAGAGATTCGGCTATGGAGGAAAAGAAGAAAAAGAAAAAGTTGAAGAGAAAAGGAGAAAAGAAAGAAGAGGAGGATGGTTAGCAAACGGCACAACTTTCCCCCTCATGCCGAATTTATACTCGCACATAACCTAGCAGAATTTTCCCATGCTAGAGGCCCTTGGTCGGCTAACTCCTGTTCCTTGATCAGCTCCTAAATCTTCTCCTTTATCAGCTCCTAAATCCTCTCCCTTATCAGCTCCTAAATCCTCTCCCTTATCAGCTCCTAAATCTTCTTCTGACTGCCTTTCACTTTAGTTCCACTGCTTACCTTTTCTGTACATAAAAAAAATTAATATCACCAATTTGCTTACCTTGCGACTCGAACCTTTGCTCTCCTTGGTCATCCACACGCCACCTCTCAAGCCCCCAAGTGACGCCTCAAGCCAACTTACCACGGGCTTCCTTGTGTTTTATTTTACCCAGTTAATACCTAAAAGCCCAACTAACCAGAACCCCTTCTTCTATAGAATTAAAATTAACTAAAATTACCAGATTTTAACTTAAACTTGGGCCTTCTGGAGACCCACTAACCTGATTAAATCTACGTCAAGCAGATAGAACACCAAAATTTAAAATTTCCAACACTCACAAAATTCCCGAAAATTGGGGCGTTACAACTCTATCCCCCTAAAAGAAATTTTGGCCTCGAAATTTACCTGATCCAAATAGTTGAGGGTATTGTGACGCATAGTCTCTTCTGACTCCCAAGTAGCTTCTTCCCTTCCATGATTACGCCAAAGCACTTTTACTAACAGAACAGATTTCTTTCTGAGAATCTTAACATCTCGTGCCAATATCTGCACAGGCTCCTCCTCAAAGGTCAAATCAGTCCTTACTTCAATCTCCTCCATTGGCACAACATGTGAGGGATCCAATCGATATCGTCTTAACATAGACACATAAAAGACGTCATGGATTCTGTCCAACTCTGGTGGTAACTTTAACTGATACGCTACTGGCCCTACCCGCTTAAGAACCCGATAAGGCCCTATAAACCGCGGACTCAATTTGCCCTTCTTACCGAATCTCAAGATCTTCTTTCAAGGTGAAACCTTCAAGAAAACCATATCCCCAACAGCAAATTCTATCTCTTTGCGCTTTAGATCCGCATACGACTTCTGTCTATCAAATGCCTCCTTTAATCGATCTCTTCTCAACTTAACCTTACTCTCGGTATCTGTCACCAACTCCGGTCCAAGCACTTGTCGTTCACCCAACTCTGTCCAACACATAGGCGTACGACATCTCCGCCCATAAAGTGCCTCATATGGAGCCATCTGAATACTTGCTTGGTAGTTGTTATTCTATGCAAACTCCGCCAATGGCAAGTAGTCCTCCCAACTCCCACGAAAATCGATGATACAACCCCTTAACATATCCTCCAAAATCTGAATAACCCTCTCCGACTGTCCATCTGTCTGTGAGTGAAAGGCAGTACTAAAATCCAAGCATGTACCCAATGCCTTCTGTAACTTCTTCCAGAACCGAGATGTAAACCTAGGGTCTCGGTCAGAAATAATCGACACTGGCACACCATGTAGTCGCACTATCTCTGCCACATACAACCTAGCCAACTTTTGCAGGGAGTAATCAATACGAACTGGTATGAAATGGGAAGATTTTGTTAACCTATCCACTACTACCCACACAAAATCTTTCTTGGTGGGTGTCAAAGGTAGCCCACTCACAAAGTCCATAGTGACTCTCTCCCACTTCCACAATGGAATTTTCACTGGTTGTAGTAATCCAGAAGGAAATTGATGCTCAGCTTTCACTTGCTGGCATGTCAGACATTTCCCCATGAATTCCGTTACTTCCCGTTTAAGCCCAGGCCACCAGTACAGCTCTCGCAAGTCGTGATACAACTTATTCCCTCCAGGATGCATGGCACAAAGTCCTCCATGAGCTTTCTTCATTATTGACTGTCTCAAGTCAGAGTCCTTCGGAACACAAACTCTTCCTCAGAAGCATAAAACTCCTTCAGTATTCAGTCCAAAATCCTCATTCTCACCCTTCTCAACTTATTAAAACTGAAGAACCAACGAGTCATCCTTCAACTATTTTTCTTTAATCTGCTCAGTCCAAGTAGGCCTCACTTGCAATTTTGCTAACAGACTTCCATTGTCAAACAAACTCAAACGTGCAAACAAGGCTCTCAAATCAGAAACAACCCTTCGACTCAACGCATCAGCCACCACGTTAGCCTTACCTGGGTGGTACTCAATCGAAGAGTCGTAATCCTTAAGCAACTCTACCCATCTTCGTTGCCTAAGGTTTAACTCCTTCTGAGTTAACAGATACTTTAGGCTCCTATGGTCTGTGTATATGATACACTTTTCTCCATATAAGTAATGTCTCCAGATTTTCAACGCGAAGATCACTGCTGCTAGCTCTAAATCATGCGTAGGGTAGTTCGCTTCATGAGGCTTAAGCTATCGCGAAGCATAAGCGACCACCTTACCCTCTTGCATCAATACACATCCTAACCCCACATGCGACGCATCACTGTACACAGTGAAGTCCTTCCCAGATTCTGGTTGAATCAACACTGGTGCTTCAGTCAATACCTTTTTCAAATGGTCAAAAGCTTTTTGCTGATTCTCAATCCAGACAAATGCTACCCCTTTCCTTAACAGTTTCGTCAATGGTGCAGCAATCAGAGAAAATCCTTCTACGAACCTTCGGTAATTGCCTACCAAACCCAGAAAACTCTGAATTTTCGATACTGATTTTGGTGGCTTCCATCCCAGAACTGCCCCAACTTTTCGAGGATCCACTCTAATTCATTTAACAGAAACCACATGACCTAGAAAAGCCACTTCTCGCAACCAAAATTCACAGTTACTAAACTTTGCATACAGTTGCTTCTCTCTTAGCACTTGTAGCACAATATGTAGATTCTCCTCATGTTTCTCCTCAGTTTCCGAGTATACCAGAATATCATCGATGAAAACTACCACGAATCGGTCAAAGTAAGGTTGGAACACTCAATTCATCAGATCTATGAAAGTGGCAGGTGTGTTCGTCAACCCAAACGGCATAACCAGGAACTTGTAATGACCATATCGAGTCCTGAATGCTGTCTTATGAATATCCACTTCCTTTACCCTTAACTGATGGTATCCAGATCGAAGGTTAATCTTGGAAAATACCGAAGCTCCTCTAAGTTGGTCAAATAAATAATCAATCCTTAGCAGTGGGTATTTGTTCTTTATCGTCAGTTTGTTCAACTGGCGGTAATCGATGCACATACGCATTGTCCCGTCCTTTTTCTTCACAAATAGGACCGGTGCTCCCCATGGAGATACACCGGGTCTGATGAAGCCCCTATCTAACAACTCTTGGATTTGAGCTTTCAGTTCCACTAACTCCTTTAGTGCCATTCTATAGGGTGCAATGGATACTGGAGCTATTCCAGGCAACAAATCGATTCCAAACTCCACTTCCCGATTCGGAGGCAATCCAGGAAGCTCCTCCGGAAAAACATCTCGAAATTCCCTAACATTCTTGACGGTATCCACAGTCAGATCCCCAGTTTCAACTTGATTTATGAAAGCCAAGTACGTCTTGCATCCTTTACGCATCAGTTTCTCAGCCCTTAAAGCCGATACCACATTGGACAAGTAATCTCTTCGTTCCCCAATAATCATTACCTCCTCATCCTCAATAGTCCTTAACACCATCCTCTTAGCTGCACAATCCAGCGTTGCCCTATGCCTGGTCAGGCAATCCATCCCTAAGATCAAATCGAATTCTCTGAACGATAACTCCATTAAGTCTCCACAGAAGATCTTACCTTGAGTCTCTAAAGGCACCTCCCTAAAGAGTTTCTCTACTTTAACTGAGTGACCTAATGGACTTATCATAGTTACCCCACAACAATCTCCTCAAAATGAACACCCAATGCCCCAGAAATATCACATGCTACATATGAATGAGTTGACCCCACATCTATCAGAGCAGTATAGGATACGTCAGAGATAAAAAAACGTACCAGTTATGACATCAGGTGCGTCACCCTCCTCGCAACGACGAGCAGTATATACCAAAGCTGGCTGATGAGCCTCAGTGCTAGCAGTACCCCTGCCAGGCGCCCCACGTCCATGGCCATTACCACCGCGACCTTGGCCACGATCTCTCGGCGGCGGCGGTCCACCTCACGCTGGTTGGACGGGTTGCACAGCCCTTTGTTCAACCACTTGAGCCTGAGCTGGCCTCCTAGGACAATCCCTGACCTTATGTTCCTTTGATCCACAACGAAGACAAGCCCCAGAGCGTTTCCAACATTCCCCCAGATGCATTCTACCACAATCTCCACAAACTTGTGATCTAATAGTGTTCACCGGAATCGCTCGAACTGGTTCCTCCATCCTAGCTCTCTTAACATTTCAGTTTGCAGCACCAGCCGGTCCAGCATCTCTCCTGAACCGGTTTCGATCCCTGTCGCGGTTCCGTCGTTCGACTTGCTTCACCTCTTCGACTATCTTAGCCTTTTTTACCAGTGCAGCAAAATCGCGCTCTCTCTGCGGAGCTATGAGTACCTTTAGCTCATCCTTGAGGCCATCCTCAAAGTGAACACTGCACTCATATTTCGTAAAGACAATACCACTAGCATATCGGCTCAATCGCAGAAACTCTGCCTCATATTCAGCAACAGTCTTACCACCCTGGGTTAGGTTCAGGAATTCCTTCCTTCTCGCATCCACATAGCTAGCTCCAACATACTTCACCTTGAAGGACTGCTTAAACAACTCCCAAGTTACCCTCTCAGCTGGGTTACCCTCTCTCACAGTGATCCACCACTGATATGCCTCGTCCCGCAGTAAGGACACCGCCCCTTTTAACTTTTGCTCCACTGAGTACTCGAGGTCATCCATAATCTGCTCTGTGGCTTCCAGCCAGTACTCAGCCACAATTGGGGCTACTCCAGATACACCCCTAAAAACTTTCGCTCCGTTGGCCCAGAGTCGCTCAGAAATGGACTCCCTATTCATGGGCTCGATATTAGCTCCGGCCACCCTTTCCAAAACTCTTAGCATGGCCTGGGATAGAGCGTCATCCCCCGCGGCCCGATCATACGGCCCATTCTCATCCACCGGTGGTGGTCGTGCTACCCCAGCAGGTATGTGCTCAGAAGACGAAGATCCAGCTTGAGTACTACATCGGCCTCGACCACGGCCTCTTCCCCGAATAGCTCTCGTACTTATATTGATTTATCTGATTACGAATTTTATGCAGTTAGTTTACTGTTTCCACTGTTTATCACAGAATATCTTATGAACAGATAAGGTTTCAGAGTTGTTCTCGCGTAACCACAGTTTAGCTACTGTCTCTGTTTCCTAGGGCTTAGTTTACCCTACAGTCTCAGTTTTGTAGCCTTTATGCTACATTATCTATAGTACTATCACTAAGGCTTAGTACTAACTACAGTACAATTCAGTATGTAAAACAGAAATGTACTTACAGCCTTGGTGCCGGGGATTCAGTGTGCCACCTCATCAGGTTTCAGATAAACTCAAAAGGTTTAGGCTTTTTGAAATCCATTTTTCAAACATTTAAAAAAACAAGTTCGGAGATTATCCCCTTTTAAATAGAAAATTTATTTTCAAAAGTCAAGTTTTTCCAAAAATACCCTTTTTGGCATAAAGTTTTAAAAACCCTTTTTGGACCCGATCCATAGCTGAGTTGTTGCAACCTGGCTCTGATACCACTAAATGTAGCACCCCAAACCCGGCCCAGACGTTATGGTCGAATCTGACGTGCCACATTGAAGTTAAAAACCCATGTTCCCTTTGAAGTGTTTTAAAAGCCGAGTTTTGTTAAGATAACCAAGGGAATAGAAGCTAGGCACCAGGTTGGTATCTATAACAGAGGAGGTGAGCCATGAAGGCTGCTTAAGTACCAAGCTCTCCGATTGGATCCAATCCTAGACATGCCCACATCAATTGCCACACTTGGTTATAACGGATTGAAACTTCTTTGAGTGGTTATCTTTGATAAATCAAATATTCGTGACGTCGTGTTATTTTAAAAACAAGTATTGTTTTGAAATCGCGCCCTAAGTCTAGCCCATTTGAATTATTATCTGCCAGAATAAAGTTATTAAAAATAATATAATCCCCTCCGGCTCCAAGACACCCACATCAAGGCCCACCTATAAGGTTAAAAAAGGGGTGAGTTTGGAAACTCAGTGTGTAAGGAAAACCCATTCAAAGCCCAGGTCAGCTCAAGCCCATCGGGCCTAAGCCCATTCAAATAACAGTGATACTGGGCCAGAGCCCTTTTCAGATTACATTAAACTGGGCCCTAGCCCCTTATTCAGATAACAATACGACCCATAGGCTCATTTCAAAATACATGCAAGCCCATTTGGGGAGACTACTCAATCCACCAACCTCTACACTCCACCCGTACCAGCCCTACACTCCATGTGGGGAATAACTCGACCCACCTAGCCTTACACTCCACAGTTGCAACCTTGCTGCTCAGTTAACAATAAATTGAGGCAAAGCATCCAGTATGTGGACAAGCCACTTTCAGTACTTCCTCCATCAATATCCCAGTCCCATGCATCAGATAATAACAACATGGCATGCAGTAAATAACAACAGTCAAACATGCATTTAGGTCAATTTACTCCTAGGGGTATTTCGGTACTTTGTCTCCCAGGGGTAAAACTGTAAATTTTCCACATTTTAAAGGTATTTCAGTGATTTATCTATTTATGGTTTTTCATGCATATTCCTACCTTTCACGTACTAACAGAATCACTTACCGAGGGTTCTTACCGAATTGGGCCCGTTGGCCCTTTATTCCAATTTTGGCCCAATAAGCCCAAAAATATCGAGGGCACAGAAATCATGCACTTTGCAGTCCAAACATTGCAGCTTACCAAAAACATTAATCGATTTACCTCACGAGCATTCGCACACTCGTAAATCTACAAAATACCGGTTTTTAGACATTTCGGCTTTTCGGCTTTTACCGATCTAGACTAAGAAAGGGTGTCAGTTACACACCTATTTTATGATGATTCGTTGACGAGATCCATGCTCGAACTACCTACAATTATATTACTACCACGTTAATCTACTACCGAAATGAACTTCATAATATCTCCTTACCTTATTCGGCCATAACACCTTAGGCACTAGCAATCCTACCTTTGCCGAAGTTTGCGACTAGACTTAGATCCTGTTGAAGCCCTTGATCAGAAGCCACTAGGTCATATTATTATCAAGACAAAACAGTTATCACAACCCCTTAGGGCTACCAGTCCAAGTCGCAGCCTCCCTAACCTTTAGGGGTTTCGGCTTTTCTAAGATACGAAATAAAGACTAGATTGCAAAGACATACCACCGGTTCCTTCGGTCAATGATCCCAATTAATTTCTACTCAATTCTGATGCTGATCTAAGCCCTCAAATGATAACAAAAGTCGAGCCTTCAGTGATCTCACTATTCGGCCAAGTCCCTAAGAGAGTGGGATTTTTGGCTTTTGTTGAATTAAAATTAACTAAAATTGAAAGATTTTAACTTAAACTTGGGCCCTCTAGAGACCCACTAACCTGATTAAATCTACGCCAAGCAGATAGAACACCAAAATTTAAAATTTTCCAACACTCACAGAATTCTCGAAAATTGGGGCGTTACAGAACACAGCTTGGCAATCACGTCACACGGCCGTGTCCCTGCTAAGCCCAAGATAAGTCCAATTTAGAAAAGGCCACTTTAGTGGGTTTCTAGGCATTCCAAAGGCTATAAATACGCACTAGAGGAGGAGAAAAAGGGAAACGGAGAAGAAGGCTAAGGAATTACCCCAAGGAAGCCGATTGATCCATCTCAGAAGCCGGATTCATCATCAAGACTGAAGATCTCTCCTTAATTCCCCTTCAGGAGTTTTGGGTTTTCTTTATGTTTGGTATTCTTTATTCTTCTAAGATGTTTTCTTATTTAGTTATGAACTAAATCCCCTAAATACCTAAGGGGAATGAAACCTAAGACGAATCTTGTTATTATTTTCTGAATCGTATGATAAATATTTAACTTCTTCTTAATTATGTGTTCTTAATTCTTGCTTTGATATCCCAGGATACTAATTCAAGACACGCTCTTATTCAGAGGAGGAATAGACCCTATCTAAGAGTACATTTTCCATAATTAAGTGGAGTTGATTGTACGCCTAGAAATAGGGTGACAAGATTTTGCCGGATTAGGGTGAAATCTAATAAGGGGATCCATAGATCGAGTTAATGCAACCCTAGAGTGTTAATTAGAGAAAAGTCTCGGTTATTCAATCTAGGGCTTAGACGTTATTAGTCTTGAATAGGGATAATAACATAACTTAGGGATCTATATGCAACAAGTTGAATGAATAAATTGTCCGATTCGGAGCCAGAATAACAAGTACAGTCTAAGTGGATCTTTCCCATAGGTATTGTCTCAAGTCAATCAATTTTCCCAAAAGCAATTCCCCAATTCTTTTCTCTATGAGTTCTTAGTTTAAATAATTAGTTAATTAAAACAAACCCTTTTATACTTAGGCTAGATAATAAAAAGATAGTTATTACTAGTACTTTTGGTTCCCTTGGGTACGATATCCCGGTCTTGCCATTACTATACTATTGTTCGATAGGTATGCTTTCCTTTTCGTCGTGATAATAGTTAGTCTAGGTTTGATCTTCATTATAAATATTTATTACTTGTTACGAATCACGCGATCATGTTTTTGGCGCCGTTGCCGGGGAACTGGATTATTAGGAACACTAAATTTTTATTACTTTAGCCATTTATTTTTCTTGCAATCTTATTTTATTTTATTATTTATTAATTTACTTTTTCTCTCTTGGCAAGGTTTTATAGTTTATGACTAGAAGAAACCCGTCAGGACCATTGCTCTCTGACAAAGAAATCAATCATACAATTCAAAAAAATCAAAGAGAAATAAGGCGTAGTTTACGCTACACGGAGAATAAGCAAGAAGATGATACTCAAACCCCAACCGAAGAGATGGCGGAAAACCTAGGTGATCAGCTGCCTCCTGCAATTGCGGCTACTCAAAATCCTGCTCCACGTACCATGTATGACTATGCTAGACCTTCTTTAACAGGAACTGAATCTAGTGTAGTTAGACCTGCTATTGCTGCAAATAATTTCGAACTGAAACCTAACACAATTCAGATGATACAATAGTTTGTTCAATTTGATGGTTTGCAGGATGAGGATCCCAACACTCACTTGGCGAATTTTCTGGAGTTTTGTGACACTTTCAAAATTAATGGCATTTTTGATGATGCCATTCACCTTCGGTTGTTCCCTTTCTCATTGAGAAACAAAGCTAAACAGTGGTTGAACTAGTTACCACGAGGGTCAATTACTACTTGGGGACAAATGACCCAAAAATTTTTACTTAAATATTTTTCGCCGGCTAAAACAGCAAAGTTGAGGAATGATATTTCTTCTTTTGTGCAGATGGATTTAGAAATACTTTACGATGCATGCGAGAGATACAAGGACTTATTGAGAAGGTTTCCTCACCATGGGTTACCTCTATGGCTACAAGTTCAAACCTTTCACAACGGTTTGAATCCCTCAACAAGGCAAATGATTGATGTAGCAGCTGGTGGAACGATCAACAATAAAACACTTGAAGAGGCCTACGAGTTTATCGAAGAGATGTCTCTGAATAACTATCAGTGGCAAGTCATGAGGACAAAGCTAACAAAAGCCGCCGGTGTTTTCAATATTGATATGGTTACCATGCTTACTAATCAGGTAGAACGCTTAAATAAAAATATTGTTGATTTATATGGTTCTACGTAGGTACACCCAGTGATGCAGTGCGACTCAAATTTAGGAGGCATGGCGAACTCTGAGTACCCACCCTACGGACAGAACATGAAAAACAAGCAAATCAATTATATGGGTAATAATCCTCGAACTCAAAATAATCCTTATAGTAACACTTACAATGCAGGTTGGAGGAATCATACAAATTTTTCATGGGGAGGCCAAGGAAACCAAAGAAATCAAAGGGGCCCACCTCCCCAAGGATTTCAGCAACCACCCTACCGACAGGAAAGGAAATCGAACCTTGAAGAGATGTTGGAAAAATTTATCTCAATGTCAGAAATGTGATTCCAAAATACCGAGACAGCACTTAAGAATCAACAAGCATCGATCCAAGGACTCGAAACTCAGATAGGTCAGTTGTCCAAACTAATCTCTAAACAACCACAAGGTATCCTACCAAGTAATACTGAACCTAATTCGAGGGAACACCTCAATGCAATAAGCACTCAAGATACGGAAGGATTCATTACACCTGAGCCAGAAATACAGCAAGACAACGCGATGAACAAAGGACGAGAAGAGGTAAACAATAATGATCCCAAACAGGTAAGTATAAATCATGAACCTCGTGTGCCATATCCTAAAGCGATGATGAAAGATAGAACAGAAGAACAATTCGGTACATTTGTCAAACTCTTAAAGAAATTACATATTAACTTACCCTTTATTGAAGTTCTTTCGCAGATGCCCAACTCAGCAAAATTCTTAAAGGAACTTCTGAGCAATAAAAGGAAATTAGATGCTACATCACATGTGGAACTCAAAGCAGTCTACTCAGCTATTCCAAAGAATGAGCTACCTAACAAATTGAAAGATCCAGGGAGTTTTACAATTCCTTGCTTAATTGGTAGTCTATCTGTGAATAATGCTTTAGCTGATCTAGGAGCAAGTATAAATGTTATGCCATATAAAATGTTTAAACAACTAGGTCTCGGTAAACCCAAATAGACTAGGATGAGCATACAATTGGCTAACAAAATAGTTAGATTTCCTAAGGGTATAATTGAAGACATTCTCGTTAAAATTGATAAATTTATTTACCCAGTAGACTTCGTTGTCTTAGATATGGATGAGGATAAGGAGGTAGCTTTAATTTTAGGACGACCATTTTTAGCAACAGCTAGAACCATTATTAATGTAGGCACAAGAGAGCTAACACTTCGTGCAGGTGACGACGCAGTAACACTCTAAGTACGTGACTCAGTTAAAACCTCTAAGACTCACGATACTGCTATAGAAACTGTCATTGATAAAACTAATATTCAATCATCCTTGCAGTAACTTCCTCGAGCAAAGAAAACAGAGACAGTGCGCTACTATCATGAAGAGAACAAAGACGTCTATGCAGAATGAAGACTACAGATAGAGGAGCTAGACGAATGGCGAGAACACAAACCGAGAACACATGATAAACTGAAACTATGCAAAAACAAGCCCGATACCTCTCCTAATCAACTTAAGGTTGGCGATACAGTCTTACTAGATGCCATTGATCCTCACATTGTCATTACCACACCAAATGAGAAAATCCCTCTTACAATACTTAGTATTTTTCCATTCGGTACAGTGGAGGTGAGTCATCCCAAGTTCAGCACTTTTAAGGTAAACAACACCCGTTTAAAACCTTATTTTAAAATTAACAATAGGAATGAGGAGAATGAACTCCTTGAACCACCATGACCATTCATCGGAGAGGTAAGTTGAGCTTAGACTATAAATAAGCGCTTCTCGGAGGAAACCCGAGCACTAACATATTCTGATTTCTTTATTTTTAATTTCTAACACTTTAAATCATTAACTTTATCTTTGAATTGCAAAATTTCTCAGCACACACGGCCAGGCACACGAGCATGCCTAAGGCCGTGGCCAAGCAAGGGAAGAAACACGGCCGTGCGATACGGCTGTGTGGAAGCAAGACATGATCTCCCCAAAACACGAGATGCGATAAATCCCCACGACCGTGCGACATGGTCGTGGGTGAACTTGATACGTACACAGGCATGGGAATAGAAACCCACGAGCGTGCCAGGGACAAGGCTCGATTCTATTTCTTCGACACGGGCATGAGACACGCCCGTGCCGTTAAGCCGTGGATAACAATACACGGTCGTGGTACCTAAACATGGGCAGGAGAGAAGTGAACAATGCTAGGCACGACCATGCGATATGGCCGTGTACCACACACGCCCAAGACACACAGGCATGGGAGAATAGCCAAGCACGACCTAAAATTGCAAGATTCAAAACACACGGGCTCACCCTCATAAGTACACGGGTGTGGCCCTAGGCCGTGTGGCCCTCCCCTATATAAGCAAATCACTATTCATTTTCCTCTTCCTTTCCAAAGCCCTAGCCGAAATCTCCCCTTCTTCACTCCCTGATCCCTATTCTCAGTCACTACAACCCTCTCGTCCAGTTCATGCGGTGGCTTCATATGCTAACATCTCTGAGCGCCTCACCCGATTTGAGCATCAGTGTTTTCAACGATTTGACAGCATTGATCCTACTCTACAGCAGATTTGTCAGCACCTCCACATCTTATCGCCAGTCCCACCTCGCGAACCATCCAGCGATGAAGATGTTTAGAAATATTTATTTATTACTTTCTATTTTTACTTATTATTGAAACTATTGCTATTATTTTTATTAGATTTTAGAATTTTATTTTTATTCTTTATTTCGGTTATTTCTTTTCAAATCCTTATACTTCCTAATATCTCCTAAAAAGTTCCTGATTTTATCACCATTATATAGAAACTCCTAGGCTCATCATCACATAGGAACTACAACTCCACCGGGGAAGGTTCTCCATGACTGCCATGTCTTGCTCGACCACGACCATAGCTACCACTAAATATAATATCCTTTTGGTGCAGGACTTATGGCCTAATGAACCTCTACGACTGCCGGAGTATCCTCCTCCACTCTCAAACCGATCACTTTCCAAAACTCTGAGTTCGAGGAATTCATCATACAGGAAGTTTCATTTCTCTCCCTATCTTATTTTTATTTTCTAACATCTATCTTTGTACATTGAGGGCAATGTACATCTTAAGTGTGGGGTGGTATTCATTAATAATCACCTTGTTCTTAAGAAAAACTCTCATATCATATTTAGGGCAAATTTTAATTGATTTATGATTCTGATTGATATATATTGAATTAAAACATAAGGATTTATGCATTGGTTATTTAAACTTTAAGATATTAGAAAATCAAGCATGATAAGTTGATTTTTAAGAAATTAAAATTATAGGTTGTTTCCCCAAGTCTAGGTATTACTTTCAATTAGAACTCACGAGTCTAAACATCAAAAAGCCATAATTTTTGTGAGATTTTTGAGTCTTCTGAGCATCTATTCATCCTTTCATGCTCACTTTTATTATTGATTTGAGTGCTCCAGTATTGAACTGTTATTCTAGAACTTGCTTGATTATGCAAGTCGAGACCACATTATTTGATTTGATAAGTCAAAATGATTAAGACACTTAGGATTAACCCACTCATGCCATGAAAAGCCTACATCCACTATTAATCCCTAATAAACCCCCTTGAGCCTAACAAGCAAGTCCTTGTATTACCCTTATTATTAACCATTAACCCATTATTGTTGCAATCCCCCAAATTAATTTGATCCCTATTTTTGTCGAGATTTGAGTTGGAAAAGTTGCTTAGCTATGTTTTTCTTATTTAACTTGTTCTAAAAAACAAAAAAAATTATGTATATATATTAGTAATTCCATATTCTGAGAAGAAGCTCTGTTGTACACAAGTGAAGGTTAACTCTTTTTCTAGTTAGGCAATTTTTCAATTCAATCTCGATTCTAACCTTTTCTTTCAGCTTGTGACCATACCCCTCTAACCAAGCCGTACTACAACCCTCTAAAGACCTTTTGATTGATGTATCATCTTAAATTATAGTGGTGGAGATTTGATTTTCATGCAAGCTTATGGTAATGACTTTTCATTATTGACTATTGAATGCTTCCTTTATTGTCCTTAAAAACCTCGAGTGATTTGAGTGAATCTTTAGTGAGGATGTGAAACTCTGTGATATTCTGAATCAAAGGTAATTACTTATATGCGAAGAGACACATATGTTTGCATGATTAAATATTCAACTTGGAATGTTTGAAACTTTTATGTTCTTTTAGTTGAATTCTCAATGTATGATTACCTATGGATTATTTTGAGATATTATCGATAAGAATTATAACATGAGAAGAATTTATTTTGATTATGAGTCGATAATTTTGCTTGAGGACAAGCAAATGCTTAATTGTGGGGGTATTTGATAAACCGTAAATTATACATACTTTTACCCCATGTTTAATGCATTTTTAGATGATTTCTCATTAGAATTGGTGAATTTGATGCTCCTAATGCTTTAATTTCATGTTTTCTACTCAGGAGAGCACCAAGAGTCAAAAGGAGCCAAAAACGAGCCAAAAGGGACAAAACAGGCCAAATAGAGAAGATGACACGGCCTAAGCCTTGCCACACGGGCAGCTCACACGACCGTGTCTTTCAAGGGTGTCGACCAAGGCTTTTACGATTCACACAGCCTGGCCATTGACCCACATGGCCGCATGTAATTTAACGGATCGAACACGGCCTGGCAATCACGTCACATGGCCGTGTCACACGGGCGTGTCCCTACTGAGCCCAAGATAAATCCAATTTGGAAAAGGCCACTTTGGAGGGTTTCTAGGCATTTGAAAGCCTATAAATACGCACTAGAGGAGGAGAAAAAGGGAGACGGAGAAGAGGGGTAAGGAATTACCCCAAGAAAACCGATTGATCCATCTCAGAAGCGGGATTCATCATCAAGATTGAAGATCTCTCCTCAACTCCCCTTCAGGAGTTTTGGGTTTTCTTTATGTTTTGTATTCTTTATTCTTCTGAGATGTTTTCTTATTTAGTTATGAACTAAACCCCCTAAATACCTAAGGGGAATGAAACCTAAGACGAATCTTGTTATTATTTTCTGAATCGTATGATAAATATTTAACTTGTTCTTAATTATGTGTTCTTAATTCTTGCTTTGATATCCCAGGATACTAATTCAAGACACGCTCTTATTCAAAGGAGGAATAGACCCTGTTTAAGAGTACATTTGCCATAATTAAGCGGAGTTGATTGCGCGCCTAGAAATAGGGTGACAAGATTTTTTCGGATTTGGGTGAAACCTAATAAGGGGATCCATATATCGAGTTAATGCAACCTTAGAGTGTTAATTAGAGAAAGTCTTTGTTATTCAATCAAGGGATCAGATGTTATTAGTCTTGAATAGGGATAATAACATAACTTAGGGATCTCTACGGAATAAGTTGAATGAATAAATCGTCCGATTCGGAGCCAGAATAACAAGTAAAGTCTAGGTGGATCTTTCCTTAGGTATTGTCTCATGTCAATCGATTTTCCCAAAAGCAATTCCCCAATTATTTTCTCTGTGCGTTCTTAGTTTAAATAATTAGTTAATTAAAACAAACCCTTTTATTCTTAGGCTAGATAATAAAAAGATAGTTATTACTAGTACTTTTGGTTCCTTTGGGTACGATATCTCGGTCTTGCCATTACTATACTATTGTTCGATAGGTGCGCTTGCCTTTTCATCGTGATAATAGTTAGTCTAGGTTTGATCTTCACTATAAATATTTATTACTTGTTACGAATCACGCGATCAATTTTCTAAGCTAATGCAAGGTGAGTTTGAGATGGGCATGATGGTAGAACTAAATTTCTTCTTAGGTCTCCAAATCATAGCAAGAAAGGATGGTATCTTTATTAGTCAAGCTAAATAAACAAGGGACATGTTTAAAAAGTTTGGGATGGACGCTCTCAAACCACAAGCTACTCCAATGAGTTCTTGTACAAAGATTGACAAAGATGAGGAAGGTAAATGTGTCGATTTAAAATTATATAGGTCAATGATTGGTTCTTTGCTTTATCTTACCACAAGTAGACCCGACATTATGTTTAGTGCATGCTTGTGTGCTAGATATCAATCTTGTCATAAGGAATCACATTTACAAGCCCTTAAGAGAATCTTTAGATACCTTAGAGATACTTCAGATTTAGGTCTTTTGTACTCTAGAGACTCATCCTTTAGCTTGCATGTTTACTCAAATACGGATTTTGGAGGTTCTAAATTAGATAGGAAAAGCACTTTCGATACTTGTCAATTTTTAAGCAACATTCTAACTTCATGGTTTTCAAAGAAACAAAATTTTGTTGCATTGTCCACCACTGAAGCGAAATATATTTCTACTGGTAGTTGTGCTAAAATTTTATGGATGAAACAACAACTTAAGGACTATGGAATTAATTTAGATACTGTTCCTGTCAAGTGTGACAATACTAGTTCTATTTGTCTTACTAAAAATCCCATCCAATATTCTATAACTAAACACATTGAAATTACACATCATTTCATTAGAGATCATGTCCAAAAGGGTAAATTAGTTCTAGAGTATATAGACACCTTAAAGCAGTTAGCTGGCATTTTTACAAAATAATTAGTCAAAGAAAGATTTTGGATACTTAGGGGAGAACTAAGTTTAACAACCTTGCATTAACTTTGTGTTACAATCTTCTTGTACGTTATTTGATTACTTTATCACAAAATGTTGTTGAGTATAGATTTCATGGCTTTTATATGCAAAAAGGGTAGGGGGAGTAAAAACTGTTCTATTTTAACTTCATTTCTTTTTACGTTTTAGAGATGTGGTATCAACTTAGTCTTTTTTTTTAAACATATCTTTACTTCATGCATTTTGCTCACACTACATATCTTTTTACATATGAAATGTTTAGGAACAATTTTGGAGTCATTTTAGGACCTTTAGAAAACTATACAACCTAAAAATCTTGTTTTTGCTAATTTATTGCACTTGAAAAATAGAACAGTAATTTGGTATCGATACCAACTTAAAAATATCGATACTTTTATAAAAATATCTATACTCATGAAAAAATATCAATATCACTGGGGTTTTAAAGGTACTTGCTACTGTTTTAAACTAAAAAAACCTAAAAAAATTTTCCCTCCACCGAAAAACCTCTCACCTCCTCTCCAATTTTTATTTTCAAATTTCTTTGTTTTTTCGACAAATACTAGCCCCTTTACATCTTCAAACATATTTTTCACATGATTTGCTCATCCTTGCTTGAAGATTTTTCCTATTTCAATATTTTTTAGGTAAATAACTAAAACTTTCAACCTATTGATTTTGACAAATGTAGTTGAAATCATGTTTGTTGATGGTTTATTGGGATATTTTGAACAATAGATATCCTGTTTTATTGCAAGAGGTCACCTATTCCTAAAGATCGTTGATAAAATTTTCTTAATGTAACGGCCCAAATCCTAAGTATTTATTTTGTATGTTTGTGATACACGATTGCATGTCTGCTTCAGTGGTTAAGTGTCCTGGGAAGAGTCAGAGAAGTCTTGGGTTCAAGCCTTGGCTTATGCAAAGTTTTGTTTTTT